>NC_079161.1:39225238-39537322 GCF_947563725.1 Argiope bruennichi | reverse complement strand
TTCGATTTATAGTAATGATGCATACAAAATTTTTAATAAAACCACATGCGTTTGCAAATGTCAATGGGAGCACTCTTTGTTGCTCGGGGAATGTCAAGGCGGTATTCCAATTCTCGCCAGGTATTGTCCAACATTTAGACTATCACACTAGACACAGTAACTGTGATCTTAACTGTGAGCTCATTAATATCTTCAACTGGCGTTACAAACACTTTCTACTTTACTTAACTCCGAAACTGACATAGTTGATTTATATTTATGGATTCAAAGAACACAGCGAACTTTTTCCTTTGTTGAATCCATTACGATTATAGTCAAATGTAAAATCACTATTTCTGTATTAGGTACGCTATCGGTTGCATTAAAAAAAATTATGAATACTACTATCCCATAGTAAAAGTTTACAGTAATTTTTTTTCTCAATGTTTCTTTTACAATAATATTTAGTAAATCAGGGAAATACTTTATGACCATACTACGTAAACTACTAGCGAGATGTTTAATAAACAACTGATTTTCATTAATTTAGCGCTCCTAAACTACACAAGCTGAATAAGTCCTATAATTTTGAAATACGGGAAATGCAACTTTGATATATTTTAAATATAATTTTAGAATATGCATACCCTTCGATACAATATACACAGTTTTTTTTTATTTAAAACTAGCTGGTACCCGCGTTGCTACCGCAAAAGAAATAATTTGATTTTTTTTTTTCAAATTTGATCTTGTTTAATTAGGATTGGTAGAAAGAATTATATTTATTTTCTTGTCGACATTGAATACATTAATTGAAGTTGAATGACATATAAAGGAGAAGTATTAATAATTATTTTATTTTTTACTCTATTATTCAAGTGCTTTAGGATAGACAATTTTTTTTTCCGTCTTCAGTGGAAACAAATAAATTTCTTAGCTGTCCGACTCGTGAGCATCCAACATATGCTCACGAGTCGGAGCATATGTTGGATGCCCATGTCAAAAACATGGATTTTCTAGGTTCAAAGCGATAAGTTGGAAAAATTTTATCACCATCGGATGAATGGTAAGACAGCGCATAAGGCACAAAGAAACAAAAATTCATTTTTAAATATTAGATATAATAATTGTTCTCTGCCTATAACCTTCGCGCAAGTGCAAGCAATCAGTTGTCAAAGTTTTATCGTAACCGAATAAACAGTACGGCAGTGCATAAAATACGAATATCCAAATATTCCTTTTTATATATTACATGTACAAACAATGCTAGTATCAGCAAAAAAGACAAATTTTACAATGTAATTTAAAATAGAATATAAAAATGATAATGGAAAACACCGTTTTTTAGCATGTTGAAGCAAATTTTATAATTAGATTTTCGAGTGCAGCAGATGCCATTTTTAATAAAACTACGGACTTCTGTTTACATAAAACATTTAAACAGTCAACGGCTATCAACAGTTATACTTGGATGAATTCTTGTTAACAATCATTCGAAGTTAACGTTTAATTCAGAAAATAACGCTCATCTACAAAAAGGTGATAATGGAAAATAATAAAACACGAAAATAACATTTTAAATGTCTTGAAACTTAAAAAAGAAACTGTTCATCCATTTTCAAAGCAATGAAAAGAGCTCTCTGGAATTCTAAGATAAAATGGTTAATACATTTGCATACCACCATTACTGATCAGTTAATCTTCCCCATTCAACTGGAATTTAAATGTCTCTATAAATCAGCTTTTCGATAAGTAGCCACGAACTGTGTTAAACATCAAGAACACTGAGATTTCATTAGACTTGATTTGTTTGATTTGACGGTGTGAATGAACTTGCGAACTGTTGAATTTGGACTGTAAAGAGATGTGAGAGTATCTTATATAAAGCAGATTAAAGTCGCTTTTATCTAAACCTTTTATGGCATTATCTATTCTCTTTTCCCCATAAAATTACATTGCAATATAGCTTTATCAATAAGGTTTAATAAATTTTTACAATACCTTATATCCATATAATATTTATAATATTCTTACGAATAGAAGAAATTAGGTTTTATTTTACTATTTAAAGATGTGAAAAATTTTAGCATTATGAAATTTTGAATAATTTGTTATCTTGTTTCATAAATATAATATGAATTTCAAAGACATCAACAGGAAATGAAAGCAAAGCAAATATAAAAGTTAATCAGTTTTGTATAAGTGTAAAAAAAATAATAATTTTTCTTATGCATAGTAAAAATAATATGGAATTATACTTATTCTATATTTAACTTTTATCCATGTAAAGAAGATGAAAAAAAATTAAATGTTTTAACCTGACTTATAGATTTTCTCATTTTTTTTATATAGTCTATTTTTTATATAGTCTAATATACAGCTGTTAAAAGTTTTGACGTTGGAATTTTCATACATGGCAACGTTTTACAGCTTCTTGAGTCATAGTAAATTATTTTAGGAATTATGTCTATATGTTCACTACCGCCCACTTGGACATACGTGAATTCAATATATTAGAAATGTAATGAGCTCAATTGTTGAAATTTGGAATGAGATATTATGTGTTATGTTAACATATATGTACGAAATTATACTTTTAATCCATTAAAATCTATAAGTCATTTTGTACTGGACACAAAATTTATCAAGTTGAATATATCTTTACATAGAATTATCAATCTACATTAATTTTCGAGCCAATTCATCAAGGAGTAGTCTATCTAATCCATGTATATGTAAACAAAATAATATATCTTTATATAGAATTATCAATCTACATTAATTTTCGAGCCAATTCATCAAGGAATTGTCTATCTAATCCATGTAAACAAAATAATATATCTTTACATAGAATTATCAATCTATATTAATTTTAGAGTCAATTCATCAAGGAGTAGTCTATCTAATCCATGTATATGTAAACAAAATAATATATCTTTATATAGAATTATCAATCTACATTAATTTTAGAGCCAATTCATCAAGGAATAGTCTATCTAATCCATGTAAACAAAATAATATATCTTTACATAGAATTATCAATCTATATTAATTTTAGAGTCAATTCATCAAGGAGTAGTCTATCTAATCCACGTATATGTAAACAAAATAATATATCTTTATATAGAATTATCAATCTACATTAATTTTAGAGCCAATTCATCAAGGAGTAGTCTATCTAATCCATGTATATGTAAACAAAATAATATATCTTTATATAGAATTATCAATCTACATTAATTTTAGAGCCAATTCATCAAGGAGTAGTCTATCTAATCCATATATATGTAAACAAAATAATATATCTTTACATAGAATTATCAATCTATATTAATTTTAGAGCCAATTCATCAAGTAGTAGTCTATCTAATTCATGTATATGTAAATAAAATAATTCTAAAATTCAATGAGTCAGGGGAATGAAATTTGGTGTATGGTTTTGAAGTTAATTTATAATATAGATTGTTTAAAAAATGGAAGTCGAAAAACGCGAACGATAATAATAAAATATGAATGCTATAATTTTCAAAACAGGAATTTCATTTTCTTATCTATGATACAAAATATCAGAGGAAAGTTTTAATGCATCTGCTAGGACTCACTTAAAAGAATATAATGATCATTTTACATTATTTTAATTATTTTCCTACATGTTTCTTAATTAAAGTGTATAGTGCTATATATCATTATTTATTGAGTTTGCAAGCGATCGGTACCAGTATTACTCCTTTTATTCTAATGAAAATTCAATATATGTGCGCAAGTTATTATTGTGATAATTTAAAAAATTTTTTTAATCAGCAGGAATGGTTTCTCGCCGAACTTTTACTAGTCCTTTCTCACATACTCTCCAAGGCCCTTCCTTTCACCAACATAAAAGTGCCAACTTTGCATAAGGTCGCCAATGCCTTGCATGGGAACGATGAACAAAAATTACCAAAAGCAGGTCTTTGGCGCGAATCTAGCATTTTTAGTGAAGCTATGGTGTGATTATGTATATTGGATGTCTTTCATTCGACCGACTAAAAGTAAAATTTCTCACGTAACTATAGCCCACCGAATTTCATTGATTTGAATCATTGTGTTTACAAACATGCGAAAGTGCATATTGACACATTATTAATTCTTTGACAATTTTGGGTCAAAATTTGATAAGAAATTACACTTCAGATGCTAAACCAATGAACCAAATTTTATATATCTAGCTCTTTGAGTTTTGTAGTTATTGAGTTCATCTGTAGTTGAACATCCAAATAGACAGACTTCCCATGAATGGTCTTAGTTTACAATTTGATAAAAATCTACAAATTTGGTCGTCCATATACCAAATCTCATACTTTTAGCTCAAAGCGTTTTTCAGTTCTCATGATTCCAAATTTCCAACAGACATGATTCCAAATTGCTTTTTGGGCTCAAGGAGTTTTGAAATATAGAAGTTCGTCAAAATCTCTAGTTTGAATTTTTAAACGAATATAATACTTTCTCTAAACTTCGTGTATGAGCAAGTAAAAATTTGAAAAATGAATAGCAAAAAAAGCACAGTTATCATTAAAAAATTATTTTTCTGCGCTTAGGTGCCTTGAAGACATGTCCTGAAAATCTTTTTCTTCCAATAATGGATATAGAAATCATTCAAAAAAGTCTTCAAAATTATGAAATCGAAATCAAAAAGACAGATCATTTCAATAAAAGGCTCTGTCGATACTTTTGAAGTATTTTTATTAGTGACAGTCAAGAACTTTCAAACGTAAGACTCATAAACGTAGTAACTGTCGAAACACTTACAGAGTGATATTTTAAAGTGAAAGTGTACGAAAATGTAAAGGAAAGCACAATTCTTATTCAGACGAGTGTCTAATTTCTTATGTAAATCTTAACTAAAATGTAATCTAATAATAAACTAATTAGTTTACTGAAACGGTGAATAAAATATCGTAGTTATAATCGTCATAGTTTTCCTAGCTATGGTATAAAAATTTCAATTGATACGTGAAGTCTGATTACAAATAGAAGAATAAAAATTAAAGAATTTTGAAGTCTTTACTTTCTTGTTTGTGTAGTATATTGAAAGTATAGTAATCGTCAAAAAATTCGAACTCGAGATTTCGACGAATCCCCACGTTTTAGGAATCCCTGAGTTCGAAAAACAGATTTTTGAAAAATGTCCGTCCGTCTGCCTGTGACAAAGATAAATTAAAATAGCTTTGATCTAGACGGATGACATTTTGTATACGGTCTTTCCACACAATTTGAAAATTTCTATGAAATTTAGGCGAAAATCTGCTCAGTGGACTGCTGTTTGTCCGGCTATTTGAATATAAATTAACACAACGACTACAAAACGAAGCAATCTCGGCAGATATAATTCGTAACACAGATTTAACATCCCGTGTAAACACTCATCAAATTCTGAGACAAATCCAATTATGGGTTGTCTGTCTATCGGTCTACATTTTCAGAAGCATGCAAATGCGATAACTCAAAAATAGAGACTTAAATGTATCAAATTTAGTATGGGAATTTGTAAATATTGGATTTGTCTCAGAATTGTAGAAATTTAGTATGAGAATTGTAGAAATTTAGTTTCGGAATTTGTAATTATTGGATTTGTCTCAGGATTGTAGAAATTTAGTATGGGAATTTGTAATTATTGGATTTGTCTCAGAATTAATAAAATAATCCAACAAAAGCAGTTTTGTGTCAAATTTCAACTTCAATCGGTTGAGAAAAACGTGTTTAAAACACAAATTCGATTTTTACGCATGCGCATGCCAGGGATTAATCACTAAATAACACGCCAAGATTAACATGAGAGATTCAGTAAAAAAAGTTAAATTCACGCCAAAAGTTATATTTTTTGACGCCAATAAGGCCATTTACTGCCATGATAAGTTTATCAGAGAGTAGTATGCGAGAAAGTTTTGTGGTGACCACTTCACTTTAAAATAAAATGCAAATTAAAACTTTGATTCTTATTAAAAATTCACCTCACCTTACATGTTCTCATTTTTCGCATGTATAAATTTAAAGCATTACATATTTTAAATTATGGTGCACCGCTGATTCAGCAATACCCTTACATCATAGCATTAGAATTAAATGAATTCAAACACAACTTTTAAATTTATTTAAAAAGAAGAAAAAAAAAGAAATTTAATTTCTATTTGAGGAAACATTTTCTCGTGAAGAGAGACTTTATTGAAAAGAGAAAAATTTTTCCCTTGCTAATTTTGAATAGTGGAAAACGGTTTTAAATCAATAAGGGGGAAAATCTGGCCAAATCTTGGCAAAAAAAAGTCCTTTAATTGAAAAAAAATTGATGGGCAATTAATTATAAAATCAAGTTAACGATCGTAACGCATGCAGTGCAAAGAGTTTTGAGTACGTGGGGAATAATTTAGAAAAATTGAGAAAGTCCATTCAGACATGCAACCCAATTAAGAAGCGAAGCGTTTTCTATTAAATGATAGAAGACAATTGAATGAAAACTTCAAAATTGCACGAGGCCGTTTTTGAAAATCTATTTATTTGCTAAACGTTAATATGATTCCAACTTAAATTATTTTTAATGGAAACACACATCATTCAAAAGATAGCATTATAACTTTAAGATGGCATCTAAAATTTTTCCTTATCTAATAGATTCGGAAACTATTTCAGAAAGATTTATTTCAAAATAGAAATCAACAGGGACAAACAGTTACAGCTAAATGTTATGATCAACAATTAAAAATAATTGTTAATGTTTGGTGACCTTTTAGAGGATAGTATAATGTGAAACTGATGACGTATTATCGCTTAAAATAAATGATTGTATCACATTTTTAAATAAACAGAAGTGGTCTCTCCGAAGCTATCTCGCTACTGTCGAATAAATGTATTTATGTATTTTATTAAACGTATACCATTGGCGAACAATTCCGAAAGGACCTATTAAAACTGCGATCTTTGGCAATTTTTTGGTCATCAGTCGCTGGTATGCAATTAAAGCAAAATCATTAAGAAAAATCGAAAGAGTATTTTAGATAACTATTTTTTTCGATTGATTAAAACCTAAACTGGACATAGAACTATGTAATCACAAAGTCATGGACAATGTTTTATATATTAAAGTCATTGTTTTTTGAGATATCGCGTTTACATATGTGAAATCAAAGAAAAGTCAGACTCTTGAAGTATTTGGCTCCAAATTTGATATATATTTACACTTTTGATGTTAAATAAATTTGTAATTTTATTCATCTAGATCTCTTTATTTCGTAGTTATTATGTTAACTTATATTTGGACAATTGGATAAATATACTTCTCTTTCAAATTTTGACAGAAATCTACGAATTTGGAGTAGAGATCACATATTATATTTCATCCGTCTTGTTAAAAGCGTTTGTGAATTATGTTTTTCACAGACAGACGTCATTAAAAAAAAATTCTGATTCAATTACGTCTGAAACGTAGAGATTCGTTCGGAATTTCGAGTATGAACCTTTTAACAATTACAATATTTTCTTTTTTAAATACTTGGTTCAAATTCGTTCAAAATGGACAGAAATCAACAGATTTGGAATAGATATCACAAATCAATTTAAATTTTTTAGAATGTGTTTTTGGGACTGAAGGAGATCTGAAACATGAAGATTCATCAAAATCTCGAGATAGAATCTTTTAACAACTACAATACCTTCTTTTTGAATGTTTTGTTTACGAGAAAATAAAAAAAAAGTAACGTTAAACTATAAAAAGAGACTGACTTCATTTTAATTTTCTTCATATAAAGAATTGCACTATAAAAAGTTGATAAATCTTCTTGTTTTACACCTTTTTGAGTGTAACGAAAATCAACCTTAGTGTTTTACTTAAGATGCGCATACTCATTCATGTAAACGGAAACACAATAACTAAAAAATCGCTCCAAGTTAGATAAATGAAATTTGGTTATGGTCTAAATAACAAGATTACAAATCTATACTAATCAGTGCATTAAATAAATTATTTGATTTAACAATCAGTGTGAGTTGATATTGTTCAAAAGTACAAAAGGCACTGTTCTTTTTTATTAGACGACAAATTTTAACCAAATGTATCCTAACGGGGGGGGGGAAATAAAAGAAAATTAAGAGAGAAAAGCTACTAGAATCGAAAATAAATTAGAAAAAAAAATGAAATTTGGCATTTGGTCTTGACATTGAATTTGTAAATTTATTCTATTAAGAATAGTAACTTAATTCTGGACCCAATGAACCAAAGAGAAGAAAAAAAATTTTAAAATGCTTATCTGATTTTTTTCACTACACGACGAATTTAAACACAAAATACGCCTTGTTGTAGAAATATGCAAAAAAAAAAAAAAAAAAAAAAAATCATTGAGATCTTATTTACTGGTTTTATTAAAACACGTCAAATAATTGTGTTAGTTTTTTTTTAAAAATCAGTATTAATTTTTCATTTGTATTGTTCTAAACGCAAATGTTTACGACAATAAAACTACATTTTTTGCAGAAAAACATTCAGACGATTTTTTTTTTTCGATGTAAAAGAAATTACCACCGGCAGAATCAAAAATTCCTCGCTTTTTTGCATCAAAGAAATTCTATATACTTTTCCAAAATTAATTCACTGTTATCAAGTCAAAAACCTGCGTTTAAAGTGACTTAACATCGTCTATTGTTCTTTTTTTTTCTTCTTTTTTTTCCAAATCCATTTAAACAGTCATTTCTTATTTATTTTATCCACATGAAACACGAAATCCTTCAAAAACAATTAGATTACCTAGAATAAACTTTAACGAAATTTCACTTCAAAATGATACAAAATAAACTTTGAGGATTACCTAAGCCGACCATGAAGTGGCATGGTTCGTTGACTCTCCCACTGATCGCTCTCCACCGACTACCGTTATCAACGAAGGGTGTGCGTGCAACTCGTGGCCAAGTAAGCAGGGTGTATTCGGCAAGCCGCACACACCACCGGTGGGATCATAAACGCATAATGGGACACGGAATTATCATAATTAATTCTAATCAGTCGAGCGGAAATGCATCGACAAGGTGCGTACCGAACACGGCATTCGCTCATAACCATGTGAGAAGTCGCTTGCTTTTATTACCTGGAAGTCATCGTATCACGTTTAATTACCTATAAAATTTGGGAAAATACCTACTTTTTGGTCATGAAATATATGATGATATGATGAATGAGAATTTTTTAAGGTAACAATTTGGTTTTTTATTTATATTCATGAGTTTCTTTGTCTACGATTTCGTTAAAATAGGCTCGTTTTTAAGAAACAGCTTTTGTGTCTTACAACTAAGTGAACTCATTTCATTACTGACTGAAAACCAATAAATTACTTCTAAATATTAATACATTTTTGTGACTAACTTTCAATCGTAAAATAAATGACATTATTAGGAATAAGAATTCTAATAATATTTTTTAAATTCATATCGACGAATTTCAGTTTTTAAACATATGAGAGTGGTGACACCAAAATTATCTGGCTACTCTCTAATAAATTTAGAACAATTTACATAGCATTGGCGTACAATAGTTACGAAATAGTAAGTTTTGACTCCAATTTGAATCTATTGTGTTATCCTTAGCGAGTAATTTGACGATTAATCGCTGGCATGAGTTAATAGTATCCAAAAACCAAATTTGTGTTTTAGACATGTTTTTCTCAACCATTCAGAACAAAAAAATGTGACACAAAATTGCACTCTTAGTTAAAAAATCCTACACTAAATTTGATATATTTTACTGTGTTTTTGAATAATTACGTTGACAAGCTTCTGAAAGAACAGAATGATACACGGTCAACCTTTCGTTGAATTTGGCATAAAATTTGACAGGTACCTACACTATAAATGCACACTATGTTAAATCTGTGTAGCAAATTTTATCTGTCTAGCACTCTTTGTTTTGTAATTATCGTGTTAACTTATATTCGAGCAGCCGGACAGACGGACTTTCTCGGAATAGATTTTACTCAAAATTTCATAGATATCTGAAAATTTGATGTAAAGACCGCATACCAAATTTAAACCGTCTAGCTCAAAGCGTTTTTGAGTTATCTTTATCAGAGACAGACATTTTCCAAAAGTGTGTTTTTTGAGCTCAGGTAGGTCTGAAACTCGAAATTCCTTTAAAATCTCCTGTTCGAATTTTTTGACAGTTACTATACTTTCTCTATAATATGTATATGAAAAAATAAAAATGATTCTTGCGTGGTAAGTTGAACATATTTACTAATAATTTTGTGAGAAATCATTAGTTTACTAACTTAAAACCAATGTATTACTTTTAATCATTTACACATTCTGTGAAAATTTTAATTTTTTAGTCGAAAAGAAGATAATACTGTGATGATTAGGATTAAGGTTGCCATGTTTCTATTAACATTATTTCCTTTATTATTTTTCTTTTGATTATAATATGCCTGTAGTTTTTAAATTTTTAAGAAACAAAACGTATTTCTTAAATCATTAATGAATACTGTGAAAATATGCAATTTTTATTATAAAGTAAGACTAAGGTATTTGAAATAATAATTGCCTCATTGAGTCATATACAATACTATTGGATTTTGTTATTTATTATACAAAATCCATTTTTTAATCATGATGTGAAGCATGATGATAATATGTAAACGAGTTAAAAGTAAACCGATAAAAAATTTTTAGAATGCTTTAAAGAATATATTAATGACGCAAAAAAAAAAAAAATCCTTAAAAAGTTTATAGTTGATAATGGTTTTATGAATAGGAATTTTTTTAGGTAAGCAATCGGTTTTTAATCTTCACATTGGTTTATCTCAACGTAACGTAACGTATCAAACGTATGTCTAATTCTGTTAAAATAATACTAGAGATCTTTTATAATAAAAATAAAGAATGAAATAAAATTAAACGTGTTAGCTAAAACGTTTAAGTTGATGATTATATAAAATTTGTTATGTTTGTTTGTGAATTTGTTAAGTTTTGCAGAGTAAGATTGATCTTTTTTCAGTTATGAAATATCAAATGTTGGTCAAAAAGAAAATCTTTTTTCGAAAGAACTTGCATAACAAAACATTACTAGTGTCGTGAAACAAAAAAAAATTTAACTTGATTATAATAGTAAGTAGTGGAATATAAATAGTAATTTTTTAAAGAAATATATGACTTTAAAAACTTTGTAATTGTCATTAATTTTTGTGGCTATTATGATGCTATTCCCTCCCCCTCCCTTTTTTTGCCAATAAAATTCTATTCGGTTGCTCCAAAAGATTATGACAATGAATGCGAGACATCTAATGAAGCTAACACTATACCATAAAAATTAAAATTCAGATATTATTATGAATTATTGCTATAAAAACTTAAATAGATCATTTCAATTTCAGACCAAAAGTCATCAAATTTAAAAATTCGAAAGAAAGGAGCACGATGAGTTTTACTAATCCAGATGATTCCACGCAATTAAAACTCAAATGTTAGTAACTTAAAACTACTGTTTTAAATTACTAACAATTGAGTTTTAATTGCTCAAATGTTATGTTATGATTGTTAATGTGATGTGAGTGATTCTATGTTATGATTATGATTTTAACTCAAATGTTAGCGATTAAAAATGATTCGCTCATCCGATATGAATTCTTATCTAAATTGTGAGATTTTATATTTGAGCTCTTTAATACCCTTGATTTTAGTTTGAAGGCCTAAGATATAATAAGAAGGGGTAAATGCGTAAGCTTTTGGTGTAATTGCGTAAATGTATTAAGGCATATTTTTTTCAAACAATTCAAATCCTTCAATTTCCTTCCAAGTGAATTTAAAAGAAACTACAGAAGAGATTTTTTAAAAGGATTCTAGATAAGGCATTTTCAACACATTTTTATCTTCCTGAATTCGTCCATTTTTTTTCTTTTCGCTTACTTCAATTTGATTTATCTTTTTTTATTTGTGAAAGTAGTAAAGGATTTAAAAATAAAAACTAAATAAAACTTTAAATATGCTCTGACTTTCGAGAAGATTTGTGCTAAAGCTGTTTTTAGAATTTAAAACAATTTAATGTCCTTTTTTCTTAAATTCCACATTATTCAAGTGCAAATTGCTTATAAATATGATTAATGAAGTGATATGCGTTCTAAGGACTGCCAATCGTATGTTTGTTAGGAAAAACTCCTTGCATATATTTAATATATTGAACTTGACGTATTCCCCCAGAAAACAAATGCATACTGTAAGAAGTTAAACCGTAATGTGACATCATATTCTTTTATCCTTTCATATCTTAAGCCGTAGTTTTACGCTAAATTCTTTTCTTCCTATATAACGTCCAATCGTTTTTCTTTTGGTGATGGCTGTATGATAATTTATAAACCATTTTTATTATTCATAAGGCAATTTTTATTATTTCATATAATAGATGTTTTTTAAGAACATGGCATCAGCGCTATAGCGCCAATATCTCACCAAATAATTGCAGTCCAACTTTTATTACTTTTAATATTACGTTATCGCGGTTGTCATTTAGCGACAACTGCTGGTGATATTTTTAACTTATCGATGGTTGGTTCCTTACTTTCATTGCTAAATATAGATCGGGAGTCGATATTTGGAAACTATATTTACTACGTCGCTACTTTGTCTCTATTGATGCCATAAATTTATACTGGTGATAGCTGGTGGCACGCTGGCGGAAAAGTAACATTTACTATTTATAATTCTGATATTTAATTAAACGAAAACAAAGCAAGCAAAGAAAAAAAAACCATGAGATATTATTAAGATTGCACAATATATTATGCAAAATTAGTAATCATTGGAGAACTTTGCTTTATATGTGGTAACAAAGTAAAATTTGTAACATCTTAAGTTGTAAAATTCTCAAATAAGTCAATGTACCTTTGTTTGTTTGAATGAGGGGGATTTAGGGATTTTTAGCTACAAAGGCTGTCATCCCAACAATGTACCTATTAAAGAAAAGTGAACTTATTACAATGCACAGCTGAAGATACATTATAATACGAATACGTAAAAATGTCAAAGAAATAAATTTAACTTCCTTTTTTATATTAATATAGCAATTAATTTAAATAGAATAAGTGGTCTTTCCAAAACTTTCTCGCATACTCTCTAATAAACATGTCATGTCAGAAAACTCCTTACATGGCAATGGCGTACAGTAGTTTTGGCGTGAATTTAGCATTGTTTACTGAATCTATCGTGTCATCCTTGGCGAGTTATTTGGCGAGATGCCCCTGGCATGCGTTAATATTATCCAAAAATAGGATTTGTGTTTTAGTCGCGTTTTTCACAACTGACTGAAACGAAAATTTGACACAAAATTGCACTTGTATTTGCAAGATCTCGTACTAAATTTGATATATTTGACTTACTGCTTTTATATGATTCTGAAACTACAGACAGATACACGGTCAACCGTTTAATGGATTTGACTGAAAATTTGGAAAATGTCTACACCATAAATGGTAAATTTGTGTACTGAATTCGCTCCATCTAGCTTTCTTCGTTTTGTAGTTAACGTGTTAAATTATATTAAAGAGCCGGACAAAGTTTGGACAGAGTTTACTCAAAATTTGGTAGAAAAATGCAAATTTGGTGTAAAGACTGTATACCAAATTTCATCTGTCTATATCAAAGCGTTTTTTTAATTATTTTTGTCACAAACAGACTGACATTTCTTAAAAATGTGTTTTTCGAACTCTGCGAGGTTTAAAACGTAGAGATTCATCAAATTCACAAGTTTGAATTTTTTCACGGCTATACTACGCATACGAGAAAGTAAAAAGTCACTACTCGATAAATTTGTTGGATAGTCTGCAAGTTGACGAAACTTGTTAATGTTTTTTTAGATTAAGGATTTTTTTGTAAATATCTATTATTTGTTATTATCTATTTCACTTTCAAACAGTTTTTATTAAAACAGTTGAAGACTAACACTGATTTTACATAACCTTTGATTTAACGATTTCTGTAGATGACGTATATCTTTTCTTAAATACGATTTATAGAAGACTTCTATTCAATTCTTTCAAAATTAATGGAACAAGATTTTGAAATCGATTGTTCTCGCTACACATTTCATTAATTAGATCTTGAGGAAATCAGATCATAGTAAAGCTTCTATCTTAATTTCTTTGTAATTAGATCTCTGAATTAAACAGCTCAAGATTAATCAGTGCATCAAGTTCTAAAAAGAAAAGCACGGAAAGAAAGTTAAAAAAAAAATAGTTCTGCCGTTTGATGAAACAGAGATGATGTTATATGTTTTTTTAAAAAAAATTTATTTGATAATTGTATCTAATTCTAAAATGAAGAATTTCATACATGGACAAAAACAATTCAAACTTGTTAAATGATTAATTTATTTTTCCATTTCTTTAATATATTTCAAACGATATTTATGAAGATGCTGAAAAGATTTATTTAATTTTTGACAAATGTTAATACCGAAAAAGATTTATTTTATTTTTGACAAATGTTAATATTTAAAAAGATTTCTTTAATTTTAATTATATATTTTAGAAATAAAATTATAAAATTAAGATTTTAATTTTAATAGTTGGTACAATTTATGACGAAAAGAATAAAGTTTAAAAAACATTTGAAAACTGTACACGATTTTAAAAGGAAGAATTTCATATTTAAACAAAAGCAATTCAGACTTGGTAAATGATTCTATCATTTTTTCAAATTTTTTAATATATAGTAAACGATATTTATGCAAATCCGGTTGACACTAAAAAAGATTTATTTGATTTTGATTAGGTGTTTTATAAATAGAATTTTACAATTAAGATTTTAATTTTAATAGTTGGTACAATTTATGATGAAAAGATGGGAGTTAAAAATGTATTTGAAAATTGTACCCAATTCTAAAATGAAGAATTTGATAGACAAATGTAATTCAAACTTGGTAAATGATTCATTTATTTTTTCATTTTTTTAATATATACCAAACGATATTTAAGCAGATTCTACTGCCACTGCAAAAAAATTTATTTAATTTGATTAGATTTTATATAAATAAAATAAAACAATTTTATTTTAATGTTATTAATTGTAGTGCTTATTAAATTATCGATTTCTTTACTTTTGCTTTAAAAAATAATTATTTTGTGTTTATACTGCATTAAGAAAATGCATAATATTAGAATTGCCTTCAGAAAATGAAGAAAAATTATTAAAAAAATGAATAATAAGTAAATAGAATATCTTTTAAAAGATAAAACGCCTCAGCAATTTTATCGTTTAATATACTTAAGTTCTGAATTAAGTTGATAAAATTCTTTTATATTCACATTTTTCCTTTTTCCCTTTTAAATATTTTATTTCCAATTTGCATTATTTGCTGTTTAATTAATAAGTGCAACTATATTATAAGAACTTAGTTTTATAATATAGTTGCATTTAATAGAAGCAACAAAATGATAGATAAAAAGTATAAATATGCAAACAATGTATTCTTTGAGACAATAATTTATTTTTTGTATTTGTAAAAATACTTATAAAAAAATTTAGGAACTATTATTGATTTTCATATTTTTTATTTATATGACGGTCTTTGAAATAATTCCAATTACTGATTCTTTTTTTATGTCTATATTTTTGTGCACTCTGTATTTATTTAATATCAGCTTATTTTTCATGGTGTGGTTGTAATTATCCAGCCTTTAGGAAAAAGGAAGGTTTAATGAAAAGAGATGTAATTCTCTGAAATTTATTTTCGTTTATGTATAGATACTAAATTTTTTTAAAGAAATGTTCATATTGTTAGTTACGTTTTATCCAAAAATATTTCATCGCATTTAATGACATTTAACATTATAATAGCATGTCATTATAATTAATTAACATATGAAGGCAGCTATCATACTTACAATTATGAATTAGGATAAAGCATATTGGTATGATTTCGAACAAATGTTTCAGTTCCAAAATTTGAATGCTTGTATTCTACAAGGGGTGTTCAAATGGAAAGGTACGAAACGCCGTAACAGCGTTACCGTTTACTAATTTGCCTATGCCGCTATGGAAGAATGTAGCGAGACATCTAGGGAGGCGATTGGAGTCTCCGGCTTAGATCGGAGTATACGCGGGCACCCGCATGCGCAGGAGAGAGCAGGCTCTTATAAAGAGCGCCGTCTAATTGACATGCAATGCATGTGAAGACAGGATGGAAATGGATAGAAGAACCATTAATTCAGATGTGTACTGTGATACACTCCGAAGACTACGTAGGTTCATCAAGGAAAAAAGACCGGGGCTACTCACGGAGGGTGTGGTTCTACTCCATGATAACGCGCGTCCACACGTCTACAGAGTAACACACGCGGAGCTGGCCAAGTTCAAGTGGAATCAGCTGGACCATTCGACCTACAGCCGGGACATGTCGCCCTGCGATTTTCATGTGTTTGGTCCCCTGAAAAAACATTTGAAAGGAAGCGCTTCAACTCGGACGGCGAACTCAAGGAGGCTGTGAAGGACTGGGTCTCGTCACGTCCACAGAAATTCTGGGAACAAGGAATCCTTCAGCTCGTTAATCAATGGGATCGTTGTGCTCAGGCCTGTAGTGTATACTTTGAATAAAGTCTTCATTTATACTCACAGTTTCGTTTCTTACCTTTTCATTTGAACACCCCTTGTAAAATTCAAAGATGTGCCTTTTTGCATTTTAAATCAAATTCTTCAATTATATCTTAAGTTTTTACATTGTTTAAGTTATGAAATACATGCTTTCTTAAATTGCAAGAATTGGTTATTAATGATTAAAAAAAGTATAGGGAACCTTTTCAAAAACACACAAACAAATTTTTTTTCTCTCTAAAAAGGATTTTATACAAATTGAAGAAACATCTATAGCATGCACAACCGCAGATTGTTAGGAATTATCTTTAGTGTATTAGGAATAACAAACTAGACATTTTACATATAAAAATATGAAGAAAAATAATTTTAAATTAATTAATTGAACAACATTTATGAACTGTTTAAAGTTGAACAGCAAAATTAATATTTCAAAATAATTTTTTTTTAAAAAGTGGTTGATGAGATTTTTGGTATTCTTTTTGAAAACTGCTTGATTAAAATCGACCTCGCGTGGTTAAATTTATAAATACAATTATCAATATACCTTTCAGCTAAAAAAAATAAATTTTATATTATATAAATCCGTCATTTATATAATATATATATTTATATAAATGATAGAATACAATATACATAATGTCAGAGAATTTTGTGAATTCCTGTTGTATATCATTTATCAAAAGTTTAAAAATATTCTGTTAATTTAATGATTAAATGAACTTAATCTAGCATTTAAAAAATATTTAGTGTGAACGGAAATACAAAATTCAGAGACATTTGTGAGTAAATGCTTTTAGAGCAGTTTTATATTTTATAAGGTGTATTTTTTTCGCTAAGTGCCGCTGTTTGATTTTCTTAAATTCTAATCCTTAAAAGCTATGTAAGTTTAATAAACAACGAACAGATTCTAAAATGTATAAAAATCATCTTCGAATATCTCGTCTGAATGAAAATCCTTTTTGAATTTTTTAAAAAAATATCTGGGACTAAATTAATTTCTGTGCAATTTTATTTTATGCAAACGATTATTCTCTCACTATACAACATTGATTATTTGCTTAAATTTTTGAACCAAAATTTTTTTTAATAAAAATAAAACCTTTTTTTAAATTGCTTAAATTTTATTTAAAAAAACATGTTTTGAAAATTAAAGCATCCATGTTTGAATATAAGGTATCTGAATAGAAATCATCGAAAAGTTTTAAAAACCATCTGCAAATAAATGTTTTTAAGTTCCATTTCATTTAATGCAAACGATTATTCTATTAATATGCTCCATTGTCTGACGATATAACTCTCATATGATACTAAGGGCAAATTTTTTAAAAAAAATATTCAAACCTTTGATAAAAATCTAATACTATTTATCATATAAATAAACCCTTTAAAAATAGTCAATGTACATAAAAATCATTATATTTTTTTAAATACACTCGTTTTAATATATATAATTGTGTTCAAATATTCATTCTGAATGAAAATCATCAGAAAATTTTTTAAATAACATCTGCGACCAAATAATTTAGAGATCAATTTTCCTTTCTACAAGAGATTATTTCTTTCAAATCTGTCGTCACTGTCTGATTGGTTGAACCAGAATGACGAAAAATATGCTTCAATCAGATGTTCTTTCAGGTTTAAAGGCACGAAACAAAGACAACACAACCAAGTTGAATGAACTAAATGATTCATTCATTTTCTTGGAGCATTCACTATCATTACGTTATCAACACAGAATGAATGCAAACATATATCATGCAGATGACGTCAAAATATTAGCCTAATTGATGGTATTTGTATGCGTTGAACATGCGGAGCAGGCACTTGTAGTAAACGAATCTACAGCCGGATAGTACTGGTGCCCATTTGTTAAAACAGTTCTTGGATGTTTTGATATACTTAATTGCATAATGTGTCCATTTATTTAAATTAAAAGCATTTAGTAGCAATTTGTTTAACAATCGTGTATAACACAGTAAAAAAGAGACAATGTTGTGGTCGGATAAGAGTAGGAATTTATATCAGATTGTAGAGATATTCATCATTTCTTAAGTTCGTGCTTCGATAAAGCACGTTTCAAGAAAGCTGAAATTGGTTCGGCGAATTGAATGCTGATTAAGTTGTTTATTCTTTGTGTTAGCAAATAAAGAAGATGGTTAAAAATGTGATGCTTTAAATCAGTTTAAATGTAAAGAATCTAAATTTCAGTCATGCAGAAAAAGACAAAATGTCTATAATGCATTGTTATAGAATATTCTGAATAAATAACTCAATTAGGAGATTAAGTCATGCAAAAAATGAAACCTAGCTTTCAACAATTCACTCAAGTAATTACCTTTTGATGTTATTACCCTAGAAACGATATTAATTAATCATATACAGAATTAAAAAGCCATTAAGCAAAAATTATTCATTTATTACCAGACATGTTTTCTACTTTCTCGTATACGAAGGAATTATTATAATCGTTAAAAAAAAGTCGAATTCGAGAGTTTGACCAATTTCCACGTTATAGAGCTGCCTTCGAAAAACCCATTTTCAGAAAATGTCCGTCTGTCTGTCTGTAACAAAGATAACTCAAAACGCTGTGAGATAGACGGTTGGAATTTGGTATACGGTCTTTACATTAAATTTTAAGAATTCTATCAAATTTTGAGTCAAATCTGTTGAGAGGAAGTCAGTCTGTCCGCCTGTTCGAATATAAGTTAACACAATAACTTCAAAACGAAGAGATCTAAATGGATGATATTCAGTATGAAGAATTAAAATCTATAGTTTAACGATCTATTGAATTTTGAGTCAAATGCAATAAGGGGTTAATTGTCTGTCGGTCTGTACTTTTAGAAACATTCAAAAATTCAGTGGCTCAAATGCATCAAATTTGGTATGGGATTTTGTGACTACACGTGTACCCAAAATATAAGTTATAAGAAATATAATATATAAGAATATAAATTAGCGAAATAATTATAAAATGAACAGAGCTATATAGATAAAATTTGGTAGATACATTTAACATTTGTAGTGTCAGCAACTGTCAAATTTTAAGCCAAATCCAACTATAGGTTAACTATCTGTCTGTCTGTCCTTTTAGAAAAACATATAATCATGATAATTCAAAAAGCAAAAGCTTAAATATATCAAATTTGGTATGGGATTTTGAAGCTACCTATGCAGTTTTGTGTCGAATTTTTGTTTTAATCGCTTGGGAAGACACATTTAAAGCACAAATTCAGTTTTCGGACGCTATTAACCGAAGTAATTAAATGCCAAAAAACTCGCCAAGGATAGCATGACAAATTCAGTAAAAATGTTAAATTTCACCAAAGGTTAATATTTCGTAACTATTGCACGTCAATGCTATGCAAGGCATTCTCTGGTATGTTTATTAGAGTATATGCGAGAAAGTGTTGTAGAGACCACTTCTCCCCTGGTTTTACATATTTATATGCTCTAACCTTTAGCAACCAGTCGTTTCACCGGAAATATTAGAAATGTTTAATTTAATTTCAATCTCTTATGCATACTGGTTAAGCATCAAATTGTAGTAGGCATAAAACTCTGCTGTTTTAATAGCCTTACACCTGTTCTATTTATAGTGCTTACAAACCTTACTAATGGAGTTAAGGATCCAAGACTTCATAGAGTTACTTTAAACGCAAGAGATCGGTAATTAGACATCCAATTGCACGTTATCTTTCCCACCACTATATTTTTACTTTCTAATTTTTATTTATTTAAAATGAGCAAATAACAAGCAGAATCTTTCTTAGTTTCCAACAATGGAAAAAAAAAGTTAATGAAAATCAGGTAAAAAATATTATCAAATTTCCGAAAAATAATTTAATGCAATTAAATTCGTATTATTTAACTTTCTTTTTTTTAAAAAAAAAATAGTATTAAATATTATTTTTGATGCAAAAAATATTTTTAGAAATTGCCACGGAAAAGCACTAAAATCCCTCTTAATTTTTAACCAATAAATTTTTTACTAAAATCTCAAATAAATAAATCGTTCAGAGGTGCATATTGTCATCATCCAAAATATAAATGTTTTGAAAGCTCGGAATGATACAGCACCAATTCGCACACAGGCAAACATATCGTTTTCCTTCGTTAGTAATAGAGCTAATAGTTGCAGAAAAATTTTTGAGAATAAATGAAGCATAATAAAGGCCTCAGAAATAAAACAATCATGACCTTCATTTGAATAAAGACATTACAACTAACATTATTAGTAGTATTACTATATTATTTTGTTAAAAAGTATCTCTACATAAGTGTAGACGACACACAGAAATACATACTAAGCTGGCATTCTGTGTGGGGGTGAAAATCGGTTTTTATTTCTGATCATTTTAATGTGAGTTTCAGTTTATATTGTATTAACCCTTTCTAGGGCCGTGGGAAGTATGCTTCCCACCAAATTTATCAATCTTTGTATGAAATTATGTAGATTGGCATCAGTTCTGATATATTTTTTTTAGAGAGACAGAAACTTAGATGATTCAGCTCTTTATCTCACACAAAATGATGTGTCTTGATTTGTTACTTAATTATTAATTATCCAAATTAATTCATTAATCAAATTAAATTTATCTAATAAGCTAAATGAATTCCTTTTCTTATTCTAATTTCAAGCCTAAAATTATTTTAACATAATATTACTAAAAAAAAATGGCCCTTTAAAGGGTTAAAGCATTTCTAAATAAAATATAAAAGTGAGTACAAAAATATACATTAATTTGTAAGAATTTATTTCTCATTTGGAGAGTCATTCGATTTCGAGAACAAAGAGTTACTCTAAGTAACCAGGTTTCTCAATTTCCTGGGAGTTACATTAATGAGAATGGTTAACAGTCGCGTACCTCCTCATGAAGATTCGATGAATCAGGTGTTTCTCATTGGTTTTTGTTTTGCAAGGGTCGAGCTTTCCGTATTGTTATTAGAGTCCGTTCCGCTACTTAGCTTCCGCTTATACTTCTCTGATCAAAGGATTTCTGCTTTAGACTATCGATTCTTTAAACTTTTTTACCCACCCCACTCCCACCCCAAACATTCATTTAATATTTTATCCCAAATTCTTTTCTTATTTTGCTTTGGGTAATTATTTTTCTCGTTTTTCATGTACTTTCCACAGTTTCGCCCCCCCCCCCTTTAAAAGCATGCTACACAAGCTGAAAAATTCTTCAATAATTTTCAATTTCTGTGGCATCGTGATATTGTCTGCATAGAGATTAGACGGATTTCCAACTCAGTAGCGTAACTGACATCATTCTTTCATACACATTTGCTATAGATCTAATTCTCAAAATCTTTTACTTCAGAATCAACTGCATACTAAGGAAATTTTTGAATAGGTACTATAGAAACGCAACTGCAGATGCTGAAATCCTTTTCTTTGCATGAAAATCATCTTTTGTTTCTTTAATTTTGCACTCGAAATCAAAATCTATCCAACACCTAACTTTATTCCTTTGGGAGAATTTCTCACTTCGATAGAAAAACAAGAAAAAACGGTAGGCTTCTCTTCCGTGCAGAGAGAAAAGAAAGATCTTAAAGAGTACCTACTATGTTTCCCATACGTTACCGACTATCTTCAATCACGCACGCATAGTAAGAAAATATATTCTTTTTTTATACATTTTCGTTCCATTATTTTGAATGAAAGCAAGGTGCTGTCGAAGAAGCACCTTATTCCTATCAAGGGATGTTAAAAGTGGTGTTTTAAAAGGTTTCTCCACTATATAATGCTCTTTTTCTTCGTATGTGCCTGTATTTTGAATATAAGCAACAACAAAAAAATGTAAGTTATCTAATGATATAAAAATAATCTCAAAATATTATCATACTATAAAATATTATTTTAAACAGACATGAAAGCAACATGTTTACATGTGTATTGGTTTTAATCTTATAATTTCATGTTTTTTTTTAAATATTATTCAGTCGCAGATGAGTAAATCCTTATAGATAAATGCAATGATTACTATAAAAATATAAAGAAAACTTTTATTTTGAAACTTTGACTTTCAATTAAAATGATAACTTGCTTTATTGGTGTATTTATTTATTTTACCTTCATTAAAATAAAAATTTAAATTAACATTTTTATTGCCTAATTGCTAAATTATTTAAAACATAGTTAGAAAAGGAAAAAATTATATGACTAAATGCATCATCTGAGAATGCAATATTGGTTATTATATCTTCAACGGTAACGATGAACAATCCACTATTAATTATGAAAATTGTTTAAGAAAGAGATTGAGTAAGATTTGCATAAAACTTCAATTTAATTTTCTTAATATTCCGTTTTGGTAATGTATGTTTATGTGTTAGTATAATGGTTAGTTTCGAAACAGATTTCGCAACTGTGAACAATAGTCAGATGCTAAGGAATATACCTAAGCCAATGTCTCTACTCTCCGAACTTCCATCTAGATCAATAGACGAACTTTTGACTGAGGATATTTGATTTTACACCCATCAAACTCACACACACACAACAGTTTTGGTGGAACCAGATTATAAACCTAAACCTTTCAATATTGAAGCCTAGTCATTTCAATTTTAGCCGCACATCATGATGTAACATGTCATTAGATATGCACAGTTGTAGCCTGATTAGACCAAACATTTTGTAGAAATTGGTGCATTTACGGAACTATAAAGAAATTTGCATCTAAGGGAGCCAGGATATACTATAAAACAATGCGCATTAATTCATTTAAATTAAATCATCATTTTTTAAAGCAAGTCCGGTTAACGGATGAAATACGACCTCGAGCAACGTTTACTTTCACTAAACCGCTAACAATAAGGAAAAAATCATATCATGTTATAAGTGTCATTTGCTGTAATTTTTTCGTAGTTAAAGAATGTATATAAAGCGTACTTAATAAGTATATTTTTTTTATTTATATAAAGTTTCATAAGAAATTGCGTAGCTTAGACCTCGCCATGATAACAGATCACACAAAGTTAAACGACATGTGCGTGCAACTACATTTGTAGAATGGCACGAGTTGACTGTACCGATTAAATCTACCCCCCGCCCCTCCTATTGGTGGGCTATTATTATAAATCCAGACTAAAGAAAAGGCATACTGAAAGAATGCTGCTAAAAGCATATATTCCATTTATATAAAGAAAGATTTATAAGAAATTGTCTTTTGCCTACGTCAAGTAGCATTAATTTAAAGCTGTTTAGAAATAATAACAAAAAAATTAAAAAACGAATAATTATTACCATGTCACATGTTGAAGGCGATATATAAGCTTGTATTCTTTCTTCAAGTTCCCACTTGACTTTTGAGAAAGAATTTTTAGAGTTCATGCGATCTGTTTTAAATCTTTCTACACAAAGGACGAACCAGCCGAGCGAATTCTATGCTAGAAAGTCGATTACTGTTTGAAACAGAGGTGCATAATGTAAAGCGAGGACAAACTTCGTGATAATTCGTTTTACATCATACACCTCTCGTTTGAAACAGAAACTGGCTTGGCAGGATAGAATTTGCCCGGCCGATTCGGCCGGATCAATAGTGAAAGGGTTAACATATGCTAGGTTAAGGGTTAACATCCGCTTTTCATATACAAGAAAGATCTTTGGTAAATCTGATTTATAACTGGATTTCTTCTAACGCGAAGCCAAGACCATGCTATCTCGGCCACACAACGTTAGATAGCAACCATGCTAACTCGTTAAATAGCATACAATTAGTTAAAATGCATGCACAGTTTTGCTTGAAGTGCGGTGTATATTATCACTGTTTATCAAATATATAATTCACCTAACTGATGGAGTTTTTCTATAAACGCTAAGTTAATCAAAGGGACAAAATAGACATCTTAGCATATACTTGACACATATAAAGAAAGTTTTATAAGAAATTGTGTCTATGTATATCCAGTGATCAATGGTTTGTGAAACGGGCATGGAATGTTTATAAAAAATTGTTGCAAATATTTTATGAAAAAATGGTTATTACAATATTTTAATAACTTATTATTTTAATTGGCGACAATTGCAAGATAAATTTTATTTTTGATTTACCAGCTCTCATCTGATTGTACTCCTTGAGGAAAGTCAGGGTAAATTCTGACTTTTATGTTTTGTTCTCTGATGGCGCTTAAAACTGCAGTATCTATCATACCATGGATGGTCGTATAAATGTGATTTAGTATAATCTGATTTAACTTAAATGTACTGCTGGCTTAATATGAAAGTCACCTAGAGAAATACAATGCAGTTTCTGTTCGCAGAATTATCATAGAAACTTTGGTCTGGCTAGATAATTCACGGCGATTGTGAAAGTTTAATGATACCAGAATCCTCATTCAAATAAACAAAGACATTTATAGGAAAGATCTTGAAGGATTTTTCATATCTGATGTTCATTAGCAATTGTCTTGGACGAATGGCAAAAACAGGGACTAAAGATAAACATGTGAATGAGATTTGATTCAGAAAACAATAATTTAAAAATATGCTTGAAGCTGAAAATAAATCATTAATCCATTATTGAGAATTAAAATTTTTCAAAGTTCAAATTAAGCTATGATTTTTTTAAAGATTTCTTCGCTTTCTTATATTATCGGTATCAAAAATCGTTTGAGGACAAGATCAAGCACAACATGTTTGCTTTAATCTTAAAGTAGGGGTAATTTCAACGTATCCTTTCAATTTTGGCATCCTCTTGGAAGAAAAAGAAAGTGATTCCCATGTTTTTACTTTCTCGTACGCTTAGTATAAAGAAAGTATAGCAATCGTCAAAAAAAATTCGAACTTCACTATTTAAACTTCCCTGAGATAGAAAAACACACTTTTGGAATATGTCTGTCTGCCTGTCTGTGACGTAGATAACTAAAAAAATGCATTGAGAAATTTGGTATATGATCTTTACACCAAATTTGTAGATTTCTGTCAAATTTCAAACAAAGCCCGTTCAAAGGAAGTTTGCCTGTTCTGCTGTTCGAATATAAGTTAACATAATAACTACGAAACGAAGCGAGCTAGATCCATAAAATTCGGTATATAGATTTAACATTTATAATGTAGGCACCTATCAGATTTTGAGCCAAATCCAATGAGGGTTGACTGTCTGTCGGTCTGTTCTTTCAGAAACATATAAACGCGATAGCTCAAAAATGCAATTAGGATCTTGTAACTACAATTGTAGCTTTTTAACGAATTTTTGTTTCAATCAATTGTAAAAGCGCATCTAAGATACTGATTCGATTTCTGGATGTTATTTACCGCATTTTATAGCTTAATAGTCACATAATTCATCATTGATGACACCCTAGATTCAGTAAAAATGCTAAATTCACGCCAAAGATTAAAATTTCGTTACTATTAACCAGTTTCATACAAAGCGTTCTCTATTATATCACCTTTATTAGAGTGCATGCGTGAAAGTTTTGAGGTGAATTTTCCCTGGTTAATTCATAGGAGAATCTAACTCGTGAAATTTTCAACTATTGTGTTCTATCATAAGCGTTCCTTTTACTTTTTGAATTGCTGCATAAGATAAAAAGTAAGGAAGGTAGCCGACAAAAAAACTAAAAAAGAAATAAAATATTTCTCAGCTGAAATGAAACCGTATTGGTTTAATGATATCATTGAATCTGTAAACAGAAGGGAAATGATTTCCAGCGGTATAGCGTAAGTGCTACACTTGAACTGTCGGTGCGTATCTAATCAAGGTTGCAAGTCACACCAAAATAAATGAGAAGTGTGACAACTTTTCTTGATCAAAATGATATTGGAGAACCTAGACAACATTGAAGTGAAGCCACTCATGCCTAAATAAATCAAATGGTTGGTTAGACGACTTTCAAGAAAGACTGATTAATTTTTATGTTTAGTTTGAAACAAGAAATATTTCCAATAATAAGCCCAACCAGAGAAAGCAATTAGTTGCTAAAATGCACTTCGGTCTTTTGAATTACATCTATTAAAGAGAACAGAACTCTGCCCTCTGTTACTCCATTTATTTCACATCATTCTGTAACTTCACCTACAATGGAGTTAAAAGAATTGTGAAGTACCAGCCAGACCATACACTATAACAGGCAACATTTTAAACACTGAAAATGCTTTTTTTCACTCTATCTCCTTTAAGGAGATTTACCGCGAGAATTCAATTCTGTATTCAGAAAATCAACGCTTAATTTCTCTTAAAATACAACTTTATATGTTACGAAGCAACAAAATTAGTGGTAGATGGCCATGTTGTAAAGAAATACTCTATGAATACTCTAGCACATATCTAAGCCTAAGTTTTTCTGAATGAAAGTACTTTAGTTTTGTAATGACAATAAATAATATTCGTATTTCGTAGTATTTACACCATCAACGTTTGAAGATCTTGGATGCTATGTTTTCTGAGAGTTCTGATTAAATTCTGTCTATGATTTTACCATGCGCTATGGACGATCATATTATGCTTAATTTTAGAGGAATTTTATGAATATAAATTTTGTTTTAGATTTTCTTTAAAAGTAAATTCTAGAAATAAATTGAATGTATAATTCACAAATCCCCAAACAGGACTTGAGAATTTAAAGAAAGAAGAAGAAAATAAAAAAAAAGATAGAAGGAAAGAAAGGAAGAAAATTTGAGAACTAAGCATATGTTAATAAGACTACAATTACTAACTACTAAACTATTTATTATTAATAAACTCTGAAGAAATTACATTTTTAAAATTTAATGGAAGAAAAGAAAGAAGTTTTACAGCATCCAAATTTTCGAGTTAGAGGATTTTTTTTTTTTTTTGAAGTGGGCCTTAAAACTCACGTGCTCTTTCTAAAATCCCTTTCTAAATGATCTGAACGATGCCGATTGTCAGTTTGAGAGATGGATTGCACCTGAACTCGAAGTTCTTAACTTCTAGATTTAACAGTGTTAAAAGAAAATATCAAACAAATTCAGTTGCATAAGAAAAGGCGAAAAATGCCGAAAAAAATAAAACTTCTAATATACAACAAAGAAATGAGTATATATATATATATTCAAATATACAACAATAAATAAGCATTTGTTGTTTATATCAAATATGCAACAAATTGGCGATGCATTTCGCTTGGTATTGTATATAATTGGCATTAAATGAATGAAATATAAACATTTTGTTATCGAAAACTGCCTGCGATTCCTACAAAATGCCGGATTTCAAACCTTGATAAAAAAATGTTCACAAAATAACAAAGGCAATTTATTGATGTGAACGCTTTTATAATTTAAGGAAATTCTTTGTATGCAATATTTGATGTGAGAAAATTGTAATATTCGATTTATTGCTATTTTCTTTAACCGATACTATAAAATTGTTACATTTATTTATTTATTTTTGAAAAACATCTATAAAGATATGTTTCAACCAAATGTGTTAAGTATACCTAGTTTTTCAAATAAAAATTTCCAAGTTTTAATTAGAATTATTGATTAACTATTTCATATGTATGCATCAGGGAGATGACTGATTATTTATAAAGACATTATTTGTTCGAATGGGAGGGTGATTATTTCGTGATATGACAATGAGTTTTCCAGAATCAATAAACACAGCTGTGATAATGTATACATGGATATGCGAGACAAACACCATTACCTCATTGACTAAGCCCGTTAAACATTTAAATTTCTCGTCAAAATGACATTAATATTTTTCATCAAAATTAATTTTTGTGTTGGTAATTTGGCTAAGGATCGGTTTTGTAAAATAGAAATAAAATGTATGAGGAGGTTACCTCATCACCTCATTGACTAAGCTACTTAAACATTTAAATTTTTCGTCTAAATAGCATTATTGTTTTTCATCAAAATTAATTTTTGTGTTGGTAATTTGGCAAAGGATCGGTTTTGTAAATTAGAAATAAAAGGTATGAGGAGGTTACCTCATCACCTCATTGACTAATCTTCTTAAACATTTAAATTTTTCGTCTAAATAGCATTATTGTTTTTCATCAGAATTAATTTATGTAATTTGGCGAAGGATCGGTTTTGTAAAATAGAAATAAAAGGTATGAGGAAGCTACCTCATCACCTCATTGACTAAGCTTCTTAAACATCTAAATTTCTCGTCTAAATAGCATTATTATTTTTCATCAGAAGTAATTTATATGTTGATAATTTGGCGAAGAATCGGTTTTGTAAAATAGAAATAAAAGGTATGAGGAACCTATCTCATTAACTCATAGACTAAGTCTGTTAAGCATTTAAATTTCTCTTCAAAATGACGTTATAATTTTTCATCAAAATTAATTTATTAGTAATTTGAAGAAGGATCGGTTTTATAAAATAGAAATAAAAGGTATGAGAGGGTTCGCATCCACGATATCATAATGTCTGTGGTGTTTAAATGTTTCTTTTAAATAAAATTTTAAACTAAGCATTCTATGTCAGAATTGGATACAAAAAAATCCTAGCCATTAATAAATTATTCATTCTTACAGGATTAATATTAGTTGAGGAAAAGGGATATTGGCAAAGAAATCATATATAGGATTTAGCAAGTTTTATTCAAATTATTTGTTGCATTACATTTTTTATAACTTAGTTAATCAATATGTATATCAAGGAGTTAGGAAACATTCGTGCCTTATAAATGCATGCATGTTGTAAGCATGAAGCTTAAGCTGCGATTATAAACAATTCTTCCTTTTAAAAAATAAGTATTATTAATCCTACAATACACGATTCTTTATTTTTTGCAAAAAAAATGGATGGATTTTGAAAATTCTAATATATATATTATTCATATAATTCAAAATAATTATTTAAAAAATTTTTTAAGTATTTTTTTCATGAATTTTTAAAAATATTTAAATGTACCAAATGGTTACTTTATAAATCAAACAATATCCCACCTACACAAATCGCATTATAACAATTCTGCGATAAAAACAGAAGTCTGTTTCTATAAATACATATTTTTACGAAGCAAAAAAAAGTTATTTCGATTGTATTTTTAATGGTCGAACTATTAATGAAACAGTGGTCTGTTATTTTTTCCAAATTTCCAGTTATTATAATCTGTTGGTCTTTTATACAAATTTTTATCAAAAACCACCTAAACAAGGATTTCCAAACACTCATTATTGCCTTGGAACAGTCACGGGAAAATAATAAATGGAAATCCAATCATGTAGCCAAATGCACTGAAGAGTTAAATAGGAAATAAAAAAGCCTTTAAAGGAATACGAGCCTTTTGTCCAAAACATTGTAGCATCCTAACGATTTTTTTTACTCGACTATCTTTACATTATTTTTAAATTTTACTCTTAATAAGATAGAAACGTTCGCATGCATTTAAAAGTATATATTTAATATCACAGAATTGCTTACGAATATCAATCCAGTAATTAAAACAATGAAAATAATTGTTGTAAAATATAGTTGAAAATTCCTGAGAGAAAATCGTGCATGGAAGTCTAATTAGTATCTCTGGAAAAGATACTTTAAAAAAATGGTGTAAAAGGACGTTTCGTGTAAAAATATTCTCCTGGAATAAAGTGGAACAAAAACATTCTATTTATTAGCAATTGTTTATGCTGTTCAGAGAATTTCACTCTCTTCAGATCTTAAGTTTTGTATCTATACTGACAGTATGAGTTCATTGAAATTTTTTCCCCCATTTTTATAATCAGATTCACCCAGTTTCTGTGGAAATCTTTAATCTTCTAAGGACTTTAAAAAACAGGGAGTTTGAGATATTATTTTGCTGGATTCCAAATCATGTCGAATCAGCTGACGGATAATTCAGCAAAAAGTGAGTCTTTACTTTTACAGCGAGACATCCCATTCTGTGATGCTAAAAATGTCCTTCAACGTTGTCTCCACTCACTCTGGCAGGAATCATGGAATAATCATATTAACCCTATGAGCCCTGACCGCCCGATATCGTATCTTAGGTGTATGAAAAGTGGTAAATATGTAATTTTGCCACGCAGTGTAAACTTTATACTTCTAAAACATTCATAAGTTATTTATGTTGTCACCGTGCCAACGCATTTTTTTCCCTTTCGATTTCGGCAATCTAAATTCATTGGCCATAACCATGGCCAACACATAAAAATATATAAATTTCTCACTAGAATATAGCACACTTCGGAATTTGGATGGGCGCTATCAGTTAATGATTTGTTATAAAATCATTTACTATTTTAGTGGTACAACTCTTTAACGTTTCACTATATTGGCATTTGTTATTTAAGTAGCCAGATGCTAATGCTGTTGTGGTATCCCCCAAAATTTCTCGCATTCTCTCTAGTAAACTTATCATGCAAGAGAACGTCATTGGCGAACAATAATTTCAAAATAGAAACTTTTGGCGAGAATTTAGCATTATGACTGAATATATCGTATCATCCTTGTCGAATTATTTGGCGATTGATTTCTGGCATGCCGCTACAAATACCCGAAAATCGAATTTGTGTTTTAGGCGCATTTTTCTCAACCGATTGAAACAAAAATTTGACACAAAACTGCAAAATCCCAAATTCTCATACCAAAGTCCCAAAATCCCATACCAAATTTCATGTATTTAAATCCTTGATTTTTTAAAATTATTGCGTTTAAATGTTTCTGAAAGCACAGACTGACAGACAATCAACTCGTAGTTGGTTTTGGCTCAAAATTTGATAGATGTCTACACGTTAGATGTTAAATCTGGGCATCAAATTGTATCTATCTAGCTCTCTTCATTTTTAAATTATCGTTAATTATTGTTAACTTATTCGAACAGATGGACAGACTTCCCCTGAACGGATTTTGCACAGAATTTGACAGAAAACTGTAACTGGTGTAAAGACCGTATACAAATTTCATCCGTCTTGACCAAAGCGTTTTTGAGTATTTTTTGGCTAAATCCTAGGGACGGGTACAGCCAAAATTGGCGCCAAACTTTAAAGATAAAGTCGCCAGCGTCTCTTGAAAATACGTAGTCATAATATTAAGAAATAAAATTCTGAAGATTACAGCGTCCGCGGGGCTTGGCGAGAAAAATTTGGCTGAAAATCACCAAATGGTACCCGTCTCTAGAACTGTACCTATTTTTTCACAAACAGACAGACAGATATTTTCCAAAAATGTGTGTTTCGAACCCAGGAATGTCTAACATGTGGAGATTCCTCAAAATCTCGAATTCAAAATTCTCGACAATTACTCTACTTTCTCTGTATTATGAATATGAGAAAGTAAAAAAGGTATTTCAAAACTTTCAGGTTTTTAACTAATTAAAATTAATCGAGATTTTAAAGTTTTTGATCACTATTTTTGATGCATATTAACTCACAAAAATGATTTTACATCACATTATTAAATTTTAAAAATTATCTTTTTGTGAGAAAAGTTTTATTCTGGTGATATTTTTTTTTTTTTTTTTAATCTTTGGTAAGTTGTTTGAAATTTATTATATAACAACATATGTAGCCTATTTTTACTTTTCGTTAGCTTTTGAAACCCCAATGTCAGGAATTTTCATATTTAATGGCTGTGTTATCTAGTAATCCATTAATCAAAAAAGCAAATTCACAATTTGAAAGCATTTAATTTTCAAGGCGTATTTGAGTATGTTTATTTGAATCTAATAAAAAAATCTTACATTTTCAATTATTTAGTTCCTACTATTAGCTTACACTCTCCCTATATATATATATATATATATTTATATATCTTGTTCAAATTTTCAATCGTTAATAAAATACTTTTTATTCATTGACTCAAGTTCAAATACATTTTTTTTAACTTTTAGTGGATGACACTTGATGTTAATACAGTTTTTTTCAAATATTAATTCATTAATTATTAAATTTAATTAATTTTTAATACTTTAAATAGAGTCTTAACAGTTTGTAATGAAAATCGATTTCAACAGGCAGTAGCTCCATTGGTAAAATGCAAGGATTTCAGTATTTTTCCATTGAAGGTGAAGAATGCGAGTTCAGTTCTTGCGAAAGTAGGAATTGACTTTTTTAAAAAATGTATATTACTTGTTTTCATTTAATCTTGCGATTTTAGAGATCTGATTTGGAAATAGTTTTATAAAAGCGCAGACGATAAAATAATGCTTTTAAACTCAATAATTATATTTGATATTCTTTCTGCAAATATCGTGCTGTAAAAGACATTACAGAAAGTAGCGATTGACGTAATCAAGTCAAAGAAGACCAGATATTATCCAAAGCATTATTCTACAATATTTCGAACTGAAAACTAGTATTGTTACTTTCTTCCTTCTTTTCTTTTTTCTTCAGTTTTTCTCTTCATTTTTTTTCTTTCTTCTTCTCTTTTTACTCTCTCGCATAAGAAGTATAGAGCTTTGAGCTAGACGGATGAAATTTGGTATACAGGTATGGTATACAAATTTATAGGTTTTTTTTAAAATTTTCAGTAAAATCCATTCAAAGGAAGTCTGTCTGTCTGTCTGTTCAATTATAAGTTAGCAGAATAACTATAAAACAAAGAGTTATATAGATAAAATTCGGTATACAGGTTTAACATCTTTAGTATTGACGCCAGCAAATTTTGTGCGAAATCCAACATGGGCTTGACTGTCTGTCGGTCAGTACTTTCAGTAACATGTAACCGCGATAACTCAATGCAATGACTTAAATATTTGGTACGTGATTTTGAGATTTTAAGTGTAATCATAGGTCAAATTTTTGTTTCAATTGATCTGGAAGAACTTGTCAGAGACCCAAATTCGATCTTTTGTATACTTTTGACGGAAAGCTAGTAATTAACCGCCAAATAACTCGCCAAGGAACACGTGATATATTCAGTAAAAAGGCTACATTCACACCAAAGTTTAATATTCCATAACTATTGTACGCCAATTTCCTGCAAGGTGTAGATAACAAGGATAGCATCTTTATTAAAAAGTATGCGAGAAAAATTTGAAAAGACAACTGCCGCTGGTTTCAAAATGAAATTCTCTCTTAGATTGTGGTGATAAGAGATTATCACAAGATCAGATATGTCTATATCCAATCAAGCCTTCATTAGTCCATTCTATAGTTTTTCCGTACCTTATTTTTTATTTTTAGATTTAAATTTATTCTTTATAAATGCTATTTTGGTTCCTAAAATACCATTTATCAGATAGTTTACTGTACTGGATTCTTTCGTTAAACATTTATCTCAACAGCAGAAACTTCGCTCATAAACTTAAGAACTGTTTTCTTCGCTTGCCCTCCAAGAGGCGTGCGTTCTTTCTTTCCCGTTTTGTTCGCAGGTGGCCGGGGAATGTGTCTGTAGAGGGTAAGAGCACACCTGCGGACAAATTGAATTAATGAATTCGTCATTACGAAATTTTATCCTGGGGTTAATTGAAACACGCACTCCGTCGATGGGACAGTTACTCTAAGCTTCATTTTCAGCTGTATCGTTAAAGGATTATAGAGTGGGTTCATTTTTTGTGGCCATTTTTTATAGTGCTACTAGCCGTGATGTTCTCATTTCGGAATTTTAGAATACTTACTCGGTATGCCATGTTTTGAGATAATTTTTGTTATACAGTTAAAAAGAATCTATCTCTCATTTGCAAACTTTGATTCATTTCTATAATTTTGATGCCAATAACATGTCCGGTTCTTTAGCCTACTGCTTTTTTCACTTTCTAGTACACTTTTTCTTTTCTTTTTCGTACAAATTCGAACTCGAGATTTTGACGAATTTCTACGTTTTAGACCACCCTGAGTTCAAAAATCACATCTTTGAAAAATATCCGCCCGTTCGTCTGTCTGTCTGAGACAAAGATAACTCAAAAACGCTTTGAGCTGGAAGGATGAAATATTGCATAAGATCATTACACCAAATTGGCAGATTGCTACAAAATTTTCATCAAAATCCATTTAGATAGAAGTCTGTCTCTCTGACTATTTGAATATAAATTAGCACTATAACTACAAAACAAAAACAGCTAGATAGATAAAATTCCATTAACAGAATTATCATATTTAGTAGAGTTGTCTTCGAAATTTTGAGCGAAATCCGAAAAGGGGGTGACGGTCTGTAGGCCTGTACTTTCGGAAACATGTAAATGCTATAACTCAAAAAGGCAGTGACTAAAATATATCAATTTTGATACGTGATTTTGCGACTTTTAGTGTAGTTTTATATCAATTTTTTTTTACAATCAGTTGGGAAGCAGGCATCTGAAATCCAATTTCGATTCTTGGATACTTTTGATCGCATACAAGAGATAAATCGCCAAACCCTAACCAAGAATCACATGTCAAATTTAGTAAAACTGCTAAATTCTCGCCAAAAGTTTATATTCCTCAACTTTTGTACGCCAGTGCTATGCAAGGTGTATATAGAGATAACACTTTTATTGGAGTGCAGGCCGTGGTGGCCTGGTGGTAAGGTCTCGGCTAGTCAGCCGTAGGGTTTCAGGTTCGAGACCCCATTCAACCGAAGAACCACCGTGTAAGGGGGTTTGTTGCACGATAAATCCGTCAGGGCCAAGCGTCCTCCCGTTGGTGTGGTGTGGAGAAGGGGTTGCCAGCTCAGGTGTCGTCCTTGCCATTTGACCCCGGTTCAAAATTAGGGGGGCCGTTCCAAAATAGCCCTAGTGTTGCTTTAAATGGGACGTTAATATAACTAAACTAAACTAAACTTTATGAGAGTGCATGTGAGAAAGTTTTGGGAAGATCATTTCTGCTGGTGGGATCATTGCATTCGCCTATCTACGAATAGATAGATCGACGGACAGACAATCCTTTGAAATTTTCGGTTTAAAATTTGGTATAAATATACAATTTTGGTGATAAATCATTTGGGTATAAATATACAATTTTGGTGATAAATCATTTGGGTATAAATATACAATTTTATTGATAAATCATTTGGTATAAATATGCAATTTGGTGTGCCAAATTTCATATTCATAAATCGATATTTATTTTTAGCTATATTTTACATGCACTATGCGATCAAAACTATCCTATCAATTGTGGTCTTAAGCTTTTTTTTCGATAGCAGACGCTTTATGAACTATCTTTGAACTTCGACCATGTAATTGAATTCATATTTTGCAGTTAAAATTCGGTTAAGATGAAGACGATTCGATTAAGACGCTTGTGAGGACATTTAAAGAGCCTCCAAGAAATTCCTGAAGGGGTGAAGGATTTTGGCTTACTTCATTACTCAGAAAACAGATACAGATTTGAAATTTTCCACAATAATTTTTTATATATCTTTATAATATTTGCATGAATTTCTATTAACATAGTTTGTATGTTTGAAAAAATATAAAGTTAAAAAAAAATCTGCGATTTTTTTTTTAATGCTAATAAATGTAGAGTTTTTAAGTATATATTACGAAATTTATTGAACACATGATGCAGTATTAGTAAAGCCTATGTCAAAATTTTAATATTTTTTTAGTACCTCAGCAATGAGCTGTAACAAAATGTGGAAACAAACATAAGCAAAATGGGTTTTTTTTCCTTTCAGAATCAGGAAACATATTTTTTATATGCGCTAATAAAATATCACAAATTAGCAAACCAGGCATCCGGTTTTGTTTTTCAATGGCAAGAAAATTACATATTATAAAAATATATATATTTTAAAATTTTATGAATATATATATATATGTTTGGATATTGTTATTATCGAATGATATACTTTTAGATAAAACATTATTTATTAATGCCACACATTCGGTTTAGTTTAATTTTTCAGAGCTAATTGAAAATCTTTCTCGGAACAAGTATTCATAATATTTTTTTTTTTTTAATTTAGAATAAATACAAATATTCCGAAGAGGAAGTTATTTTAAAGACGTTTGAAATTGGGCTGATTTTGAAGAAAGGGAAGCAAAACCAAATATTATATTGTATTTCAAAAACGATTTAAAAAAACTTAAATTATTTCATATTGCTATTGAGTTTGTATTTGAATTTCATTTCATTCAGTCGTTTCTCCTCTTAAAACACTTTTATTATATAGTTCCATGAGACAAAATAATAATCTGATTCCATTTATTTTCATACTAAAAATTTATATTTATAATTCTATTTACATAGTTGTTGCCATTACCAAAAAAGAAACTTCATTTCGCGCGCAGAAGAAGACTTCATTTTGGCTCAACGCCAGTGGCGCTCGCGAAGTCGGATTTAAATTTTCTGATAGAAAGATGGAATTTTACCGAAAATTACCACTATTCTTTGATACACAAATGTATATAAATATTTATAATTTAAAATCATAACTGTTTTAACAGTTACAAATTACTGTTCATTCTGCAAGATTTTTTTTTGTTTTATTAATCTAAAAATTTTTGTTTTCTGAGCACAGTTATAAGCAGACTTAAACTTTTGTTTTCTGATATGCATCAGCAACAAAGAATGATTTTAATAGAAACCAATTTAACGTCACTGATTGATAATTTATGCCTTTCTAAACTTTAAACTGATATAAAAGTGATTTTTGTATGATAATATGTTTCAAAGTTATTGAAAGGGGGGGGAAATTAGATTAATTTTAATAAATGAATGAAAAAATCTTTGAAAAATTCTTTTTTTTAAGCACTTCTTAACTAAGAAGCAACTGCATACCAAATTTGCTCTAATGGCCGTCTTTGTAGGGTAGTTTGAGCTTAATTTGAATCAAGAATATGCGATGAAAGAATTAAGAAATTTACTGTGAATATCCATTTATGTTAATAGTGTGTGGTTTGATTTATATCATACTTTTACTCCTAGAATGTCTATGTTATATTTACATCTGTTGTTACTTACATTAATCTGATATAGTTATGATATCTTACTCTTGATTTTTACCTGAAGTACGTCCAGTAATTATTATTCTATTAATTAATCCCAAAATAATCATTTATTTAAAATACAAGTTAATTAAATCGTTGTCTTAGATGACATATATAATATTATTATTTTTTAGTTAGTGCAATTAATCCTTCGATAATCACCCCATTTTAATACAGATGACAGTTTTAAATTTCTAACAATAAAATTGCCGAGTTCTGTAAAGGATAGCCATTTTAAGTTGTTAAAAACGCTGCTAAGTAAGACAACATAATTGCGAACTTAGGGGTTGCTTGTTCGTTGTAAATCACTGTAAGAAGCATAAGTTTCAATTTTATGTTCAATTAGCGATCGCAGCGCCGCAATCTTATGTTCAATTAGATCGCAGCGCTACTTAACGATGGCAGGGTTCATTGTCCTGACAAAGATAACTCAAAAATACTTTGAGCTACACGGATGAAATTTGGTATACAGTTCCTGCAGCAAATTTATAAATTTCTTTCAAATTTTCAGCAAAATCTGTTCAGGCGAAATGTGTCTGTCCGGCTGTTCAAATATAAGTTAACATGATGATTACAAAACGACGAGAGCCAGATAGATAAAAGTCGGTACACAGATTTAACATCCCATAGTTTAGATATCTATCAAATTTTGAACCAAATCCAACAAGGGGTTTACCGTATGTCGGTCTGTACTTTTAGAAGCATGTAAACTCGATAACTCAAAAACGAGATGACTTAAATTCATCAAAATTGGTATGAGATTTTGTGACTACGAGTGCAGTTTTATATCAATTTTTTTGTTTCAATTGGTTGAGGAAAATGCGACTGAAGCACAAATTCCATTTTCTGATTCTATTGACCACATGCCAGGAATGAATTGCCAAAAACCTCACCAAGGATTACAAGATGGATTCAGAGGAAATGCTAAAAATTAATATTTCGTAACTATTGAACTTAATGGCATCTAAAACATTCTTTGGGGTAACGACTTTATCAGTGAATATGCGAGAAAGTTTTGGGAAAATCATTCCCATTGGTTTTTATCTGTTAGGTTATTGGTTTTTATTTGTTGTTCCCATTGGTTTTTAAACACATAAGATTCTTCAAAACTATGAATGCTTGCAGCCAATGAGAAATGCTATTAAATAGATTCCTTATAGGGAGACTACTTAATGCAATGATTCTCATTGTATAAGGAAAATTTCTGCACGTATTCACCGGTCATAATCTCAAGTACCAAAAACAACACACCGTTTAGAAGTTGTGTGTGTGTATGTGTATGTGTATGTGTATGTGTATGTGTGTATATGTGTGTGTATGTGTATGTGTGTATATGTGTGTGTGTAGATGTGTGTATGTGTATGTGTGTATATGTGTGTATGTGTATGTGTGTATATGTGTGTATGTGTATGTGTGTATATGTGTGTGTATGTGTATGTGTGTGTGTATGTGTTTATATGTGTGCATGTGCTTATATGTGTGTGTATATATATATATATATGTGTGTGTGTATGTGTATGTGTGTCTGTTTGTGTGTATGTGTGTGTATGTGTTTATAGGTGTATATGTGTGTATATGTATGTGTATGTGTATGCGTGTATGTGTATGTGTGTATATGTCTGTGTATGTGTGTATATGTCTGTGTATGTGTGTATATGTATCTGTATGTGTGTATATGTATCTGTATGTGTGTATATGTATCTGTATGTGTGTGTGTGTATGTGTATGTGTGTGTGCTTTGTTCATGTTATCTTGTTCACACGTTAACAAGAATAATTTTGATTGAATTTTAATTTTCTAAAACATGTTAATAGAAGAGTAAAAATTTTGAGTAAGTTCGTAGGTGGGCTCTCTTGCTCAAAGTGGCTGGAAATTGTGAGAGTTTGAAATTTCCATTTCCCTTGAACTTCTTTGCTGTTTAAGATAGAAAAAGAAATGAAATTATACGAACTTAGGGAACAGAGAAATGATTCTGAATTTCTGATTTCAATTATTATTTTTAACATGATCTTTATTACTATGTTTAAAAAAATAAACTTGAACTTTTTCTTTCTTTTCTAAATTGGAAATTGTTCAAATGCTTGGAAAAACTAATTAAATAAAAATGAAGGAAATGAAATATTTTTTGGAAATATCATGTAAAAATATTTAGTTTAAAAAAATTTTTTAGTTGCTCCTGGCTTTTTTTAGCCGTTCGAGTCACATTTATTTATAAATTTAAATGTGGCAGTGCAAATAAAGTTAAATAGTTATCTTGTAATAAATGCTGAGTTAGGCAACACCAATAAAGATATTATCTATAATAGTGAAGTATTGCTTCAATATGCAATACTTCATTGTTTTTACTTTTTGTAAGATGTTTTTAAGATGTAATCGCCAAATAATTAGAAGTTGAGGTTTTGATTAAACTTTTGATGAAGACATTTTCACAAAATTTATAAATATTGAGTTTCCATAATTTTTTTATTATAGTCGCTAGATAATTTTTTTATATTATACATATTTTAAAGTGATAAATTTTTAATACTTATTATTTTTATTATAGAATATTATTTTTATTAGTTATATTTACATTAACTGCCAGTCTTATAAATGTTATGAAATTTTCAATAGTAGTTTTTATCGCATTTATATGACAAAAATAATTCAGTTAGGAAAATTTTACAATTATTTTTTTGTTAACATCGTTCAAAAATAATTTTCATTTCTGAATCATTAATTTGAAATTTTCTTGTAAAACTTCTGAAAATTATGATAGCGAAAAAGTTTCATCAAAGTAAAAACTGTTCAAAAATTAATAGTGAATGAATACTCACTTTTTTTAAATTATTCAAAAACTATTTCCATTTGTAAAGCCCAGACTTGCAGCCATATTATTTCTAAATAATTTGTAGTAATTATTTATTACAGTCATTCGATAATTTTAACAACACACATATTTAGAAATAAAAAAATTATTTTAATAAATTCATTAAAATATTATTTCTGTTGATTTTATTATATTAACTGTCAATCTTATTAAAACTTTGAGCAATTTAAAAGCAATTTTTAACGTTTTCACACCGCAAAAATTGTTTAAAATTTATAGAGTTTAATACAAATGAGCTTTGTGTATTTTTATTGTTATTGTTATCCAAAAAATAATTTTCATTTCTTGTCAATAAATTTGAAGTTTTTTAACAAAACTTATAAACATTCTTATACAGGGAAATTTTTTAAATGGTAAAAACTTCTCACAATTAAGAATATTTGAAATGAATGAATTCTCTCCCACTTAAAATTATTCAAAAGTGATTTCCATATGTAAGCCTCAAATTCGCATGCATATTATTTTAAAATATCTTTTGTTAATTATTTATTACAGTCACTTGATAATTTTGTTTATGATAGGCATATTTTGAAGTCATAATTCTTTTTTAATGCAGTCATTGAAATATTATTTTTATTGGATTCGTTTTCATTAATTCAAATTTTATTAAAGTTTTGGGCAATTTAGTAGTAATATTTTTTTTTCGTTTACATATAATAAAAATTGTTTAAAATTAAGAGATTTGATACAAATGAGCTTTCTGTATTTTTATTATTATTGTTGCTCAAAAAACAATTCTCATTTCTTATCAATAAAGTTGAAATTTTCTCGTAAAACATCTGAACTTTCTTATTCAGAGAAACTTTTAAAATGGTAAAAACTGCTCAAAATTAAGAATATTTGAAATGAATGAATCCTCACTCTCTTTTAAATTATTCAAAAGTTATTTCCATTTGTAAAGCCGAAATTCGAAACCATGTTATTTTTAACTTTTCAATACATAAAACATTTTTTTTCGCATAAATCATTCTTTCCAAAGATAAAAATAACAATACGTCTGCACCCTACCGATCCAAAAAAATTCAACTTCATAATTATCCGTTGTCCGCGGAACAATAGGAAAAACAACCAAAGCCCGTAACACACGCTAATACATATGTAAACATGTTGTAATGCAACCCTACCTAACCAAACTCGCCGTCAGAGAAAATTGTTCTACAAACTAGTCACTCCAAGAATTTAACACGCAACCACTTATCCTAAATTACGAAGTAATGCATATCAATAACTGTAAAAGTCTTCGATTTTCTGATGTCTGTGTAGCTTTACTTCAACGAAAATAGTAATACAGACATCTTTGTCATGCAAATTTTGGTAAGTCTGATGGTATCGTTGTATATTGTCATGCCATTATTATACACGTACTAAAACAGGTGGAATACTAGGTATTTCATGGTTATGATTACTATAATATCCTTTGAAATGTACGTTATCGGAGAAACGGAAAGCATATAATTCGAATCAGAAATTTTGATGGAGTAGTTGTACGAACTTTTAGAATTAATTTCTATTTACTTTGCAGTGGGGAGTTTTCAGGTTTTTGGATTTGAATTACAACAGACTAAAATTCCATAGTATTTACACGCGCAATCATGATTTAATCGTGAGTTAAAAGAACGAGATTTATGACTCATGGGGAACTCAAGACAGCTCATGTTGATTCGTGTGCAAGCGCTATTGAACAAGATTATGCAAATTATCTGTCTATCTCAATATATTTTGGAAAAGTTTCAAAACGTGTTCGAAAAACTGATATGAGATTTTATTAGTTTTAAAATGATGTTTAAACTAAGTAAAACGCTGTAGGATATTTGAAAGACAGTTAGTAAAATAATCAAATTGTATCGTAAACTTGAGATTTCAAATTAGATTATTGCCTTCCTATTATTGCTTTTCATCTTTTTAAGTCCATACTGTTATTTCTTATACTAACACAAGGAAAATACTAAGTTTTTTTATTTTTTTATTTTAGCATTCACACGTAATTGAGAATGAAATATCAATTATGGTGCTTCATAAATATGATTAAATCCATAAATTAAGCTGCCAAGCTTTCTCAATCAGTAAAAGCCTTTAAAAATATTCAAGAAAACCTTTATTTACCAGTTGCTTTGCCATCATCTTAAATTTAAAAAAAAATTATGACCTTAATGATACAAAATTAATGGTTCAGAAAAAAGATTTTGAAAAATTAATTTTTTTGTATCGTTTTTAATGTTGCTTTTCGTCGTTGTATCGGAATTCAAACTTTTTTCTTCTTTTTTACATATATCTAATTTTTTTTTAAATTTCAATACCTGGATTTATATTAGGATTTATTTTATGTAAGTTAATGCAATAACTAATTTTGAATAATGCATTTCTGAGGAAAAATTAAATTTCCTAATAACATATTAATATAATAATTTCGTAAGTAATAATATTTACATCCTTTAGCTTGCAATCTTATAAAAAAAATTTTATAGCTTAAAATATCTGTCGAAAATCAATTTTTTTACTTTACATGTTCTGTATGTGCATATTATACACACATTTTATTTGGGAAGATTTTTCTTCTTAAATCTCTATCTCTCTCTCTCCCTCTCTTTTCCTCTAAAAGTGCATCGGTGGTTTGAGTCCAGAGATTCTTTCTGCATCTGGGTTTGCGTTTTTGCACACGACAGATCTCTATGCCTAAAGCTAGAGAAATGTATTTTATGGAGTAAAATATAGAGCCTTCAAAAGATATTTTATATTTTTATAAAATTTCAAATAATTCAATTTTTTCAAAACAAAAGTTGATAGTTTTCATCAAAAATGTTTGTCAAGTAAAAATACACTTCTATATATAATTTTTTTTTAAAAAAATCCTTTTTAATGAATGCAATTTAATTGTCTGTGAATTTTTTAGAAAGTTCGGCAAATTTAAAAATAATAATTTTATATAATATTTGCAACAATACTTTCGATTGTTTCAATAAAATTTAAACCTTGTTCGTTGTTGAAATATTTTTAATCGTTTTATTTTCCTCACATTGTGAAAAATAAAAGAATTAAAATTTTTTATCACAATTTTTTTAAATATCGTTTGGTAATGTTGTGACTTCGCTTTCTTATTTTATTTAATCATTTTTTCACGTTTAAACTTATAAACAAAGTTTTAAAATATTAAAGTTTATATAAAGTATCCAAATAATTTTATTTGCTGTTCTTTAATACAGTGGAGGCAGTTTAATATGATCGCGGTAAATATTGTCATTCGCTTTATATTATCAAAAGTTCTGATCCAGAATCGACTATTGCAAATGTATACAAAAATATCCGTTTAGTTTGATGACTGACATTGTCTATTGTTACTAATTTTGAAATAGAGATTAACACGGAATTTTCCATTTTTTCAGTATAGTGAAGCGCTAAAACAACTATAAAATATTTCTAAATGTATAGATTACTTATTTTCTGGTTCAGGAACTGCAGGACGGATTGAGAAATTATTATGCCAAATTTAAATAAAAAAATATGAATTAAATTTTAATTAATGAAGTTTTTAGAAAGAAAATTCTATCTTATTTTATATTTGAGAAAATAGCATCTAAGTATGTAAAATAGCATTAAAACGAATGCAAATAGAAATATAAAAATCAGTGTAACTTCTCACAAAAATAAACACGGAAACAAAATTCAAACCGTTTTATAAAGAAACCTGTTCAAACATTAAGAATATTAAATTTTTAAAAAAATCATAGATTCGGAAAAAACATAATCACTTCTTATAAACACCATTTGGGTTATTTTGGGGACGAAACTCGTAATTTTAAGCCTCTGTCAAATGACGAGAACGATGAGTTGGTGCCTTCCCCTCTGCAAGCTTCCGCATCAGGCTAATGAGGGTACCTTTGCTCCATGGCGTTGAATTTAGAGATCACCAAGTCCATGCAGATGGCAATTTATTAGTGGATTAAATTTCGAACAAGGAACTCTCCGATCCACCGAGGTTTGAATCTTACTACTCGGCCATCGCAATCCTTCAGAAGAGAGAAAATAAAGTGATTTCATAGCGCCACATAAGAAAACATCGTGTTAAAAGATGTGGATGATTTGGGTTTCCTCGTACTAGTCTCCAAAGGACAATGAATGCAATAAATAGAATAGGTGCAAGTTTATTAAAATAGCATAACTTTAATGTCTAACAAATTTAAAGTCTACAAATACTTTGTTGAGTGAATTATTAACACCAAATTTGGTGTAAGAGACTAAATAGAAATTAAACACAAACAATATCGCCGGCGAATTAAACAGTCATCAAGAATGTCTAGTGTTTTAATACAATCTGAATTAAAACTAAAAATGGCCATTTCTTAAATGCACGAATTTAATATTTCAACAGCATCATGTTATTTCAACTAATTTATTTCATTCAGTCATTCTTCTGGTAAAGGAGCATACTACAGTCATTCTTCTGGTAAAGGAGCATACCAGCTATGATTATAAATTTAATGATGCGGGTTGAAAAAATTACTGAACCTTTTTTTTAATCAATTCACGAAGATGTATAAAATACGAAAATAAATTAATCTTTATTGCTATTTTAATTTAAGATCCTAATCTCTTCTGTAGCGGAAAGATTAATGAATTTAGTTGAAGTTTTAGACGTGTGCACGGTTTATTTAAACATGAATCTATGTAAAAAATAATAATTAATGTTTTACTTTTATTTCATAATATATCATGTAAGTGCAAAAAATCGATTGTCTTTTCAAAATATCGCTGATAAAATCACTATGTGGGCTCTGAATTGAAAGAATATGGCTGTGTACTTGTAAAAAATGTTAGCAAAAAAACATCATTTGTTTCACAATCTGCGAAACTCATCAAACACAAGAAGCTGATTATAAGTCTGATAAAATATCGTTTGTTTTAGCGAACAAAACTGTACTTTTGTTCGAAGTTGTTGAAGGAGTGAACTTCCGTGTCCTTTTCGAATGCTTGGTATTCAAAGGGTAGAATTTAAACGCACGAATGAATACGGTCACAGTTAAAGCATCCGAAAGATGGATATTAATCAAAACGTCATTTTATGTAGTTAACGTTTTTTTATAGTAATGAAAAAGCTTTACAAATTTTTGCGCTTTTGAAATTGAAGAATGGATTGCTTTCGCCTTGTTTTTAATTATGCGAATCAGCATAGCTTACATCTCATTATTCTTATGTACATGCGCAACATTATTTTAAATTCTAAAGCCCATAGCAGGCTTGTGCAAACAAACATACAAAGAATGTTTGCATTAAATGTTTTGTTTGGGAAAGATATGCATCATAAAATGGCATAGAACGTGAAAGAAATTAGCTTTAAAAGAGTGTGATTAAAAATGACCTTAGAATAATTTATAATAAAAGCGGTACATGAGAGGGTTTTTTTATATATTTTATATACATTTTTTTAACTTGATTTTTCTTAATCGTTTCGATTTAACTAAATCCATGTAGTACATATAAAAGTTAAAGAAAAAAAGAAATAGGACCTTTACCGCCTACTTCACCCAGCCCGAAGGCATACGGAAAAATCTGAATTACCCGACCCCACGACAGCAAACTATGGTTGAGTCCTAAGGGCCATTACCGGCTACGGTACAAACCTTCCCGTGAGAAGCACATCCTGTCATCGATAGGAGATAACCGATCCACGCCATTTCTGTACCCACCAGGGTAGCGAGAACTAAACACCATATCGGAAATTTCTCATCCTCATTTCTGAAATGCCCCCGGTGGTTGACTAAAAAACAGGAGAAGAAAAACTACTTGAAATTTTCTCGTATGCTATCAAATAAAATGTGTTATTCCCTTTCCCACATAAGTAACCTTGGGCATTTCAATGCCCCTAAGTACTCAGTATTTTATTTTCAGAACCCTACACAGAAGCATTTTGAGTTACGTATTGAAAAGAAAATCGACTATGCATTTTGGACGTCTTCCTTGTCGGCTGATTGAAAAACCAAACTTTCGCGCAGAACTACCATTTTAATGCCAATAGCACATACCAAATTTCATTCGTATAAGTTTATGCGGTTTGAGGTTATCGAGTGTACATGCATGCACAAATGCAGTTCGACAGAGGGTTAGCTCGTTGAAAAATTAAGTATAAAAATTGATATAGATTTACACTTTGAATGCTTAAACTGTGTATCAATATTCTATTGATATAGTTCTTTGGAATTTTGAAATTACCAGGTTCACATTCATTCGGATAAATAATATTTCCCTCAATGGTGATCATTCAAAACCGAACAAAAATCTACGAAATTGATGTAAAACGCACGCACCAAATTTTATTCATCTAGTTCAAAGCGTTTTGGAGTTAATATGTTCGCAGACAACGTGTGCTGACTCAGTAAAATCTGAAATACAGAGCTTCGCCAAAATGAAATTCGAATTTTTTGATGATACTTTCTTTTCGTATATTTCGTACATGAGAAAGTAAAAACTGCTTTGGATGCCTTAGTTTTGCGTGTCTGTAAGTAGTTAAAGTTGTCCATTGAGAAACTATATATAATACAATTCCAGTGAATATATGAAAGCTGGAAATAATTTATCTAAAGATTTTGGCCGAGAAACTACATACGAGCCAATTCCGGTGAATATACGCAGATTGGAAATTTAATCAAAGGTCTTGTTACGTAAGCATGTTGCCCCGCCTCTCACTTGTAACGCCCTCTAGTGGTATATGTAAAAAACCATCAGTCTTTGTAACATCATCGACGTAGCAGCACGCCGAAAGGCAAAGCTCAAAGAAACTCCCGAAAGCGGAGAAACAATAAAATCTTTAAAAGTACAAAAAAGGTCCGTCATCATTATTGAACCTCTCCAGGTCTCGATGGAGGAACTATATACGAGCTAATTCCAATAAATGTACGAGGGTTGGAACTAATTTTGCTACATATTTTAATTGAAAAGCTACATACGAACCAATTCCGGTGAATATACGAGGGTTGGAAATTAAGTTAAAGGTATCTACTGTGGAACTATATATGAGTTAATTCAGACAAATATATGAGATATGGAAATTTTATAATCCTAATATAGGATGTTCATAACTGAATATCCCACTTTTGCCGAGGAATTAAAATAAAATAAAATAAAGTTCAACCCTGTTGTTGATCGGAAATCAAAAGTAACAGTTGGAAGCTTAAATTCAACACAGTTGTAAGTGTTCCTCCATAAATACAAATAATATCGCAGCGGTACGAGAAATCATCACATTCTGCAGATCTGACGTGACATTTTGAATGGATGTAGACATGCTTTTATCAGTTCGTCAATGTCAGTTGGCGGCAGTGGAGAAAACTGGTTTTGATTTAGTCCCAGATAAAAAAAAAAAAGCAATCGATTATTGCCATACATACATATATGCACTTTTCATAGCCTCAGACCAAACGTGCAGAAAAAAAAATGGGATTATTTATCATACCGATTCAATATCTGGCATGATTTCGGAAGGACCCACTCTGAGCACTTATATTTGAGTTGAATTCAAACTTTTAGCTGTTATTGATGATTTCCTATTAACAAGTTTTTGAGCTTTCTTTTGTTTTAATAGCCCTATAAATTTACGATATTCATTTTTGAAAACCCTGTCAAATTTCAACAAACATGGCATTGTACAAGCTTGGAACGCTAACAGTCTTCCGATGAGATTACCATCTTTGTATGCAATTTGTTTCCAGAGATGTAAAGATCAAACTAAAGTAGTGCTGGTGTTATTAATGATTAGAATAAAACGGAACAATTCCTTAATATATCGTGACTGATCCCTCCCCCTCCACCCTTCTCTGCGAGATTCTCCGCCCATATTCAAGACCCTGTTATTAATGTTTGATTCCAACGAGCTATAGAACGAGACAGAGAAGAAACAAGATTTTCGCTTCTGGGATTCTTAAAGCGACAGACTGACCCATCTGATTTATCATCAGATCTGATAGTGCTTTAGCTATTCTACGACATACATACAGAATGGAAACTAATTGTAAGACACTAGTGTACCATATCAAAAGTATATAGACATTTCAAGCTACAGTCAGTGCTATAGCGAATGCTACTATATGGTTGCCGCTTCTGAAATTCCAAACTTCCTGCAATCGAAGTAAACGTTCACTTCTATATTGTTAAGAAAAATCTATTGTTAAGAATTAATCTTCAACTTTAGTAGTTATTACTAAAAGCACCAAAAATTTATTAACAAGATCAAATGCTTATATTTGAAAAGATTCTTTTCTTCTGCGTTAAAAAGAGGAAATTTATGGAAAACGTGTTAGTCACGACGATTTTGTTTCCTCGGGCTCGTGGACAGATTTTTATTTTTGTACAAAAATCACGAGTATGTTTATAAAGACACAAAGCCAGAAGAATTACATTGGAGAATGATAGGTTTTTAATTATTTTTCTGATTACTTACGTCGTTTTATTGGGAATTATTTTTGAACTAAACAATAGATTAAAAGTCAAACATAAATAAGTCAATAATAGAACACTAATTTTAGTCTCTCCTCTAAATTTAAATAATAAATTTTTGATTTAAACATAATGATTAAAAGTTTTATATCAAATAAATTCACATTTCTTACTTTTTATTAACCACTAACCGCCTTCGGCAACCAGCTGCTCGCCCACCATATTAACAATATCAAATTAGTTGTATCAACAAATTTATTTAGAATATAGAAAAAGTTATTTAGAAAGAGTTATATTTTATCACAACAAAAGATAGTACTTTTTTAAATTATACTCGCATAGTAAGGACAAATGTCATGTGAAAATCAAGGGCAATTGAATATTTTCTGTACATTCCTTAAAACAAATTCTTTAACCATTTAAATCTTTATACTTAAAAGTTTAATTATACATAAGGAATTATACACAGGAAATGGCTCAAAAATTTGCAATAAGGCTTTTTACATATTAAAATTTCTATACACAGAATTTTTCTTCTAGGAATCTTTAAGTTCAACATTTCGAAATTCAGATGCAAATGTTTTCATACGAATAAGGCAAAACTAATAATTCACAAACAGAAACTTTACCACTTTACCATCTCCAAGTAGTAATGGTTCTTTACCTATCCAGAAAAAAATAAACCCCTCATTCTTATCAAAATTACCGTTCACGGTGAGAAGATGCCAGCACATGAAAGGGAGGGATGAAGTGATTAAAAAACCGACCCCACTTCCTTAAAATAAAGCGATGATCCTTTACCATTGTTGACGCAATCATCGTATAACCCTCCTCTTTTGCAGTTAGGAGAAGGCAATAAACTCCTCCCATGACCGCAAGTACCGTCTGGTGGACCAGCTGATGGCTCGCGGTAATCGAATCATCTGCTTCAAAAGAAAGAGTCGATTGCTTATTGTCTTAGATAATTGGGGGACTATGCTTCCCCTCCTCAGTGGAGTGTAAGGTGTATCAGGATTAGATGAATAGAGCTTTAGAATTTCCTCTCGTAGATAATGAAACGCATTTAAAGTTTATTAATAAGTTTATTTATTTAACTATTTAAAGGCTATTTAATAGAATTACTATTACATTACTCAGTTCTAAACAAAGATTTTTTTTTTTTTTTTTTTTTTTTTTTTTTTGCTTTTGGGGCCAAATTGTTCGATACAAATTTTTAGATAATTGGGGGATTAGAATTCTTGTCCACAACTGAGTGTAAGGAATATAAGGATTAGATGAATAAAGAGAATTGAGAATAAAGATTATAAAGATAATTGATTTGGTCAGTGCGTTTATAAAATTAAATAGTTACAATTCCACGAAATATTAACGAAGTAGTAACGACTAAGTAACGAAGTAAGTAGTAACGACTAAAAATTCTAGCTGGCCATAAACACAGAGACACTTCATCAGGTTTCAAAGTAGAGACTATAAATAAAATAGGGAACCGGAAGACAAATTTTACTTCGCATGATGTTTTTTGCCGCAGCCAAAATGTTCATATAGATAGAATACATGCCTGACTAGAAGCAAATTAATGTTTAACGAAATTCTGAAATGCGTGAATGTGCCCCTTAATGGATCGCTTTAGAGGCAATACAGTAATCGTAATGTAACGGGAAAACTACTGGAAAAAATGAACTGAAATTTTACTGCATAAAATGACATTGTTTATAGACTTATACTAAGCTTAAATGTATTGTCATTTAAAAATTGTTACTCTCTGTTTTCAATTATTATTTTTGTATTTTAAAATGTATTTTTTAAGGATAAATATGTGTGGAATATATCTTATATTACGATGATAAAACATTTTCGTTCAATATTTATATTATTCTTCAAGATATGAAAAAAAATTTCAAAATTTAAATTTAATATTAGGGGCTTAAAAGTTTTATTAGCTTATATTTAGAAATGAGTAGACATTGGAAAATGAAATTCGGTTTCTGAAAATAATTCTTGATATAATTTAAAAAAAATGATGAAATAAAAATGGCAGTTGACTTTGAGAATTTAAAATTTTGCTCTTATTTCAGTGCATGATTTGTCCCTTATAAAATTTTTAATTCAAAAATTTTCAAGAATGCGTGAATTAATTTCGAATGATATCTTCTTTTATGATGAATTATGTTTGGATAAAGACGGATAACTCTTTTTTTTCTTTCTGCTTTCTCTTTATTATATTATGCATGGTGGCCATAAAAGAAATCAATCATTTGGAGTTCGATTGCCAAAGATGGATGCAGTAATATGTCAGCACCACTTTTTAATTATACAATTCCTATTTATGCAAAAAAAGGAGCGAAAGCAATGCGTAATTTCAATATGGCACTCTTTATGCAGTTGAGTTAAATCCGTTGGGTCCAAATGTCCTTCCGCTGGTGTGATGTGGAAGTTTGGAGAGGGGGTCGCTCTCGGCATCTGACCGAGGTGGGGTTCAAAATTACGACGTCCGTTACAAATGCCCCCAGGGATGCTTTAAAACGGTACGTTAATATAAATACTCTAAACTTTATGCAGTTGTCGCAGGTAAGTAAGAACAAAGCAGTTACACTACACCCTCCCCCCCCCTCCATTTTTTATGAATTCGTTGCCAGTTTAGTTTATTCAGTTGACCTCTCAAGTGTTCTGAGGAAATGCATTCTATACATTGCATGTCCTAACACAGCTTGTAATAATTTAATATTAATTTGTTGGATATGCAATGTTATAAGACCCAAGACGATTAAAGTCATATAAGTAAAAATTGCAGAGAAGTTTGAAACACATATCCCATTTTGGGAAATTGCTTCTATCTTGCATTAATATAGTAAATTGTCTATTTCTGAACAGTTGCTTCACCAGAATCAATGGTTCCTAAAAATTTCAGTTAGAGTTTTTGTAAGTTGGTCTTAATGATTTTCAATAAAATATTTTTAAACTTCAATTTTTCATAGACATGCAACTTGCATTATTTTAAAGGCTTTACCCAATTCTACTCATCATCCTATTTATTTCCCCAATTTTTTGTATATGCATGCTGCTCTTAAGTACAAGCTGGCCATAAAATAACTTTCCCTATTTGATGGCTTTTACAGTTAAAACAAATGAACGAATTGAAACCACATTTCTTGTACAGACTGTGAAAGGCATGGGAAGATGAATTCTGCAGAAAAAAAAAAACTTTAGTACCAAAAGTTGCCGATAGGAGAAATACTGGCGCTGTAGTCAAGTACAAACGAGGAAATTTGCATATCGAGATGGATTATGTAAGATTCTTAGTGCGAGCATGACAGCAGCGCTTTGCATTTCTTGTGTATAGAGAAGAGCAAACGACAGTGTCAGCAGTTCAATCTTGACTATTGATGTGTTCTTGACTGTTGTTAGTGATTGACTGTTGAAGTGTGCTTAATATGGACCCTACCTTACCTCAGCATGCTTTACTGGTAAAACTGTTCTACCCTAGACAGTGTAATACCATTGCTGCTCGTAAAGAAACCTGCAGGACTTGAAACAGAATATAAGACGCACTTTTATGAACATCTAAACTGACAGTTCACATGCAACCGTAGAGTACGCCATACACCGTATACAATATGTTGTACACAAAGATCAGAATATTGAAAATGTTGTACGGTGTCCAGGAGACCTTAATATTAATGAATAAAAAATCGTTTCCTGTGAGCTTCATGAATTCATTAATAATTGTATTCCAACAGCGCCAATATTTCCTCTATCGGCAACTTTTAGTACTAATTTTTTTTCCTACGTATTTTATTTTCCTATGTTTTCTACGGTTCTGTATATGAAATGTGGTTTCATTTCGTTCATTCATTTTAGCAGCAGATGTCGCCAAACAGGGAAAGTTATTTTATGGCCAGCCTGTATATTTAGGCTATGTTTTACTACTGTGTACTTGTGTAGAATAAGACGTCTTTGTCTCTTCTTGAGTCTGTTGGACCATTTTCACCACCGGGTGTATTCTGAAATTTTTCCTTAACAATAACAATATATAATATTTAGAACACTGAATTGTAAAATGTAAGATATGGACAAAATTATAAAAGCACTTTGGAAACAAGGATAAAATCATGAAAAGTACGGTGTAGAATTATTGATAGTAATATATTATTGTAGAATTATTGATAGTAAGATAGTATCACTGACTCTCCTACCCGCCCGAAGGCACACGGATAAATAATACTTAACACTTAACACCTCTCCATACCCCTGCGACTATAATCTTAACGATTATTTAAACAGTTGGGTGGACATGGAGAGTGAGAGTTGCAGATGGCTAAGCTAATGATGTGGAGGTAATGGTGATTGGGCTGATGATGTGGAGCTGATGTTGGCAGAGTTGTAGTTGGCTGGGTTAAAGATTTTTAAGCTGCAGTGGGTTGCATTGGAGTAGGTGAGCTGAATTCGGTTAGACTGGTGAGGAGCTGACTTGGCTGGGTTAGAGCAGGAATGGTTGGTTTTAGGTTGGGTTGGAGCAGGGATGTCATGGGCTATGCAGGACTGAATGGAGTTGTCTGAGCTTGAGGATGCGCTGCGTTGGTTGTTGGAGTTTCCGGGCCTGGCGGAAGTCTTGCCGTGCAGGTGGTGAGATGGGTTTTCCGATGTTATAGGAGTGGTGGTCAGTATCTGAACAGCTGTGACTCTTCATGCAGGAATTGAACCATTTTTCTGATCTTGGCCCTGCTGAGAGAGTTATCTGCTACCCTGGAGAACCAGACCTGTTGAAGGTTAGCTGATGGTTTCGTTTAGGTGATAAGATGTAGTTAAAATGCATTCTGTTGCGTAGTGGAGTGGATAAATAATACTGAATGACCGGACCGCCGCAACAGTAACACTGGTGGGAACTGTGATTGAGTCCTGAGGGTCATCATTGGCCACGGTACAACCCTTCCAGAAGGAAATACGTTCCGTCATCGATGGGAGCAGCCAAATCCCCCACCTTTTTGTGGACCCTCCAGGGTGGCGAGATCCAACCACCATACCGGAAGCATCTCATCCTCATTTCGAGGTGCACCCCAGAGGTTAAATTGCTGATAGTATTCAGAACTGATTGTAGTTATCATTGAACTGATAAAGAAGAAGTCTTATATAGTTTGCTAGGAAATCTTAACCCGTTCTTCATGCAAATCAGCGATTAACTCCTTTCATGATTTTAAAAGTTTTCGAACTTCCACTGACCATATGTGAGTGGTGTGGTCGCAGTATAATAAAGTAAACCGATACTTGTGTATTAATTTCATGTATTTAGCAATCAAATGTTATGGAAAAGAATAATACAGTGCTCTCTTTCGTCGGGTTTTTTTTCTGAGATCATTAGAGAAGTTCCAGAATTACGATAAGTATTTTGGCGTATTCTTTTTCGAGCGATTGAAATTAAAATAAAATTTGGCATAGAACTGCAATTGTAGTCACTAAACCATGCATCAAGTTTCATTTGTCCCAGTCATTACATTTTTGAATTGTCACTTTTTATTGCCTACGAAATTAAAGACTGACAGATGGTCAACTCTTTGATAGATTTGGTTCAAAATTTTGTAAAAATTTACATTTTAGATACCAAAACTGAAAACCAAATTAAATTTACTCAAGTTGTTACATTTTTGAATCATCACTTTGAAAAGTTTGAAAAAGTACACACAGACAAATGGTCACCCCCTTGAAGGACTTGTTCCAAAATTTGGCACACATCTGTATTCTAAATATTACAATTCTACACTAAATTTTATTCATTTTGCTCTAATTTTTTTAGCTATCATATTTTATCATACTCAGACAGCTGGGCATACAAATTTCTTCAAATCGATTTCTTTCAAAATTTGACAGAAATTTATACATTTCATTCACCTAGCGCAAAGCGGTATCTTATTCACAGGCTAACATTGTTACAAAATTGTGTTTTTCAGACTATTGTATCGCAAAGGAGAGCTGATACATGAAGATTCGTCAAACTCTTAAGTTCGACTATCTTGGCTATTACAATACAGTAAGCTCCCATGCATCTAACCTAATATGGCAGAAGGACTTGCCGGAAAACAAAAAAGCCGGATAGGCCGGAGCCCTATGAATTCATTTCTTTGCTCACTAATATAGAAGATAACGTTTTTATACCAAAACTCACAGTTATAATGCTTATTTTCTTACATCTTATTGAGTACTAAGCCCTCTATTTATCTCAATGTGAAAGCAGCTGCGGCCCGGAGAATCATATAAGCAGTTGTCGGTAATGTGTCGAGTTAAAATAGAAGGCTCTGTACTGATAATTTATATATGTATGTAAACTGCACTGCACGTTTCAAGAATTTATTAGAGAAAAAGTAAATTTAAGTATATTAACTGTTCACATTTGAACATAAATTATGTAAGGCCAACTTAAGTGCAGGAAACATAAACAAAACATTAAGGTAAATCGCAGATTTAATTTTTAAGAAAATCGGCTCAAACTGATTTTTTTTTCATTAATAAATAATTAAACAGATATAAAAAGGTAACCCTAAGATAAGAGTCAAAATTTACAGTTTTTAGGATTTGAAAAAGTCCTTATTAGATGACTTTACAGACGTCTTGCCTTCTTCATTTAATTACGATAAAAGAAAATTAGGCCGAATAGTAGATACACCGGATAGTCGCGAACGGGATACTCGGAAGTATACTGTACCTCTTCTTTATATACTTCATATAAGAGAAATAAAAATAACGATAAATATATTAAAATTTAAAGTCACTTATGAAATTCGTTAGAAAATGCATTATTGTTTAATATTTGGAATTTTTAAAAACTAATTTCCGCTGTATTTAGTACAATGATTTCAAGTGGGAAAACATTTTTATCAACTCCTTTTTTAGAGATTATGTATAATTAAATTATGAAATATTTCAAGGAACAATCATTCCTTAAAATTACCGAATCAAAAAGAGAGAGAGAGAGAGACAGAATGCTATCATTGAATGAAAGAGGAATATACTTTAGCTTTGGTCATAGAAATGATTAAACTTCACGAACATGAATGGACAATGCGCTGCGAACTTAATGCGTAATGTCACCTAGATCAAAAAGGAGGCTATACGAAATATATATGGCTTCTTAAGTCTATGGGATAGCCGGGCCAACGAGGCCATTATATAAAAAAGGGTCCATTACCAGAGAGAATATGGTTGTTGGAAAAAAAATTGTTATTCGTGAACCCTATATCGAACAAAACATAATTATCTTTCCTCTATTTGCATATAACACAAGGAATTTATCAAATACATCAGGAAAATTCTTATTCAAAATTTACTTTTATTTGAAAACATAGAATAAACCATCAAGAGTGGTCTCCTTAAAACTTTCTCGTATACTCTAACAAAAGTGTTGTCCCAGAGAACGTCTTGAATTGCACTGGCGTACAATAATTACAAAATATTAACCTTTGGCGTGAATTTAGCATTGGCGAGATTTTTGGCGATTATTCCTTGGCATGCGATTAATAGTATTCCCAAATCAAAATTGTGTCTCAGATGTGCTTTTCTCAACCAATTGAAACAATGGACATAAGAATTGCGCCTGTGGTCGCAAAGTGCCATACCTAATTTGATATATTTAATTCCTTGTGTTTTTTTTAATTTGTTTTTTTTAGCTATCGCGATTACATGCTTCTGCAGGTGCAGACTGAAAGACGCTCAACCCCTATTGGATTTGGCTCAAAACTTGATAGGTGTCTACGCTATAGATGCTAAATAAGGACACTCAATTTTATCACTCTAGATCTTTTCGTTTTGTATCTATCTTGTTAACTTATATTAGAACGGTGGGCCGCGGTGGCCTGGTGGTAAGGTCTCGGCTTGTGAGCCGTAGGGTTTCAGGTTCGAGACTCGATTCCACCGAAGAACCGTCGTGTAAGGGGGTCTGTTGCACGTTAAATCCGTCCTGACGAAACGTCCTCCCGCTGGTGTGATGTGGCTTGGTGAGGGGGGTGCCAGCTCAGGTGTCGTCCTCATCATCATCTGACCGTGGTTCAAAATGACGAGGTCAACGTCCCAAAATAGCCCTAGCGATGCTTTACAACGAGACGTTAATATAACTAAACTATATTAGAACGGCCGGACAGACAGACTTCCACTAAATGGATTTTAAGAAAATCTACAAATTCGATGTAAATGCTATGTACCAGGCTTCATCCGTCTAGCTCAAACATTTTGGAGATGTTTTTTGTTATAGACAGGCAGATAGAGGACGGACATTTTCCAAAAACGGTTTTTTCGAAAGTGAGGTCACGTTTCCGTGTAGATTCGTCTAAACCCCGAGTTCGAATTTTCGTGACGATTACAATATTTTCTTTATACTAAGCATACGAGAAAGTAAAACAAAATGCCTAAATTAGGTATAAAAAATGAACTTAATGCTGGAATTTTGGAAGGTCCTCGAATCTGATTGCAAAGAAAAGATCTTTTAATGGCACATGAAATCAACATCATGAATGACACAAAGGGAAAAGCGGGGGTCTCATTTTGTCATGCTGTCAAGAACTTACTAGATACCCAAGCAGGTTTATTTCATTACATACTTCACAGTTACAGAAACGTCAAAGTAATTTGAGCATAAATGTTCATTACTAGCACAATTATTTAAATCATTTCCATGAAGATATCATAAGTATTGCAAGGTCACTGTGGCCTGGTGGTAAGGTCTCGCCTTCGGAATCGAAGGTTCCAGGTTTGAGACCCGATTCCACAGAAGAACGGTCGTGTAAGCGGGTCTGGTGCGCGCTAAATCCGTCGGAAACAAACGTCCTCCCGCTGGAGTGGTGTAGTGTGGGAGTTTGAAGGCGGGGTGCCAATTGAAGTGCCGTCCTCGTCGTCTGACCGCGGTTCAAATTACGAAATGAGTCCCAAACTAACCCTAGTGCTGCTTTAAAACGGAATGTTGATATCACATAACTAAACTAAACAGAAATATTACAGAAGACAAAGGGAACTATTATATTATGGAATAAAGATAATCGAATACCCGATAACAGAGCAGATGATATACTGATATGATGCATTAATGTTAGAATTTAGAAAAAAATTCGTGGAAACACAGTTTACTCTAGTGTCAAACCGAAGAAGCTTTCAGAGTGAAATAAAATGTCTTTTCCTTGTATTTCGTTTTTCTCATTTTTAATTTTTATTTAATTAGTGAAGATTTACAGGAGAATTACTATTTTTTTTTTTTCATTTAACTAAAATGTTTGCAAAATTTTTCAATATATATACATATATTTCATTTTATGTCTTTACACTAATGCGACCAATATGCTAACAATAATTTAATAATATTGTTTTTATATATTGTTTATAATATAATATTGTTTATATTATATGTTTATAATATTGTTTATAATATAATATTGTTTATATTATATGTTTTTAATATTGTTTATAATATAATAATAATAAACACGATTTCATATTTTATAAATTAAAATTGATGCACAAAAACTAATATATCTGCTTTCAGTCCACGCATAAAATAAGCTTTTAAAAGATCCCAGCAAAATAATAAAGACCTATGTCTTGTTTTAAACTTACATTCTCTCAATAACAGTTATTCTCTCAATATATATATATATATATATATATATATATATATATATATATATATATATATATATATATATATATATATATATATATATATATATATATATACTGTTATTGAGAGAATTTTTCAGCATTGTTTTTTGCCTCTACATTTAACACAATCAAGCCATAAAGACAAAGACATGAACATGCATAAGAAATCTAGTTTAAAAATGAAATTTCTTAAAACTGTTGCACTCTGTTGGAATACACGCATTTGAGAACCAACTTCAAAGTTGATATAAGTTAAATACACTTTCAATATTTTATTAAACCATTTTAATAAATGCAGTTTCTCTTTTTTAATACTTTGTATAAATATAGTTTTGTATAGCAAATTGAATAACTCTAATTAGGGAGATAAGTTCATTTTTCAGCAGATCATTTCGCAGTAAATATAATTTCTCTATAAATACATAAACTATCTAGTCTCCAGAATAAAAATAAAAATTTCAAATATTTTGTAGAACGAAATTTAGCTATCCATGGAAATTTTTTTACTAAAACTATAGTATTTTTATACCACTATTTGCATTTAAATTCACATTTAGGAATAGTTAAAAGGAAGAAATTTTTTAAAAATTCATGATATGTCTTTATAACTCAATATAAAAAATAAACATTTTAGTCATAAGCATTAGAAGAAATTTATTTAAATTTATGAAATGTCTTTATTACTCTATATTAAGAACAAGCATTTTAATTGGTGTTCCCTTCTCATATGTTATTGTTGCAATGATTGCGGTGCCAATATACTGAATAATTTTACTAGATTAAATAAATCCATTACAGATAAAACAGTACTCTTTTTGCATCTTAGGAAACATCAGAAATTTTTACTGCTATTCAGTGTTTAAAAAAAGAAAGAGTCCAAATAGCAAACAAAAATAATTATATAAAAGAAGAATTTCTATTACAAAAATCGCAAAAGTAAAAAAAAAATTATTAAATTTTTAGTTTTGAATCAAGAATAATTGCCTATTTTACAGCCATAGATAGCGAATCTTGCATGATTTTAAATTTTAGTATGTTGCATTATGTTACAAAAAATTGCTAAGAAATAACTTAACATTTAGATTCAATGCGTTTTCTTACTTTTCATTATATCAAAAGAGCCTATTAATTTCAAATGAAAGCAATCAAAATTTCTGGATTCATATACCTGTTACTCGAAATTCGCTCATTTTACTTAAAACCATGCTTATATTACACGTAAATTTCTCTGACACTATTTTAACTTTGTCGCTGAATTGCACCATTTGCAACGCTCCTCAGCGGCTAAATGCGGAACTATTGGAGATATAGAGTAAAGGTAAATGAATTAGAAAGCTTCAATTTAGAAAGAAATGACACTTTGTGGATAAAAGAAGAAAAGTGAAAACAAATTTGACCGACTTTCATTTTTCGCATCACCTGGAATGGGTGATTTGAATGCTGGCTTTAAATAACGATAATGAAAACTTCGTAATTGACTTTGTCCGCAAGTTATAAAAACATCAAAAATATAAATATAATTCCAGGCTCATTTTAAATTATTATTACCACTCATTTACCAATTCCATACTCAGTTGGTCATATTTTTGTCTAAACTGACTGAATTCCCCATCGGATAGGGAAGATACGAGCTACATTTTCCCTTTTTAGGGATTACTGTGGTCTGAAGTCTCTACAGTAAATTGGTATTTAGAGAAAAACAGGTTTTCAAAATTTTAATTTGATTTTTTAAACAAACTGAGTTAAAATGCTTTTGAGTCTCTTTATTAAATTTGGGAGGTATTAATGCACTAAAACCATTTCTATACCGTTTTGAAATTTAAAAAAAAATATTATTCAGTGATTAATTCTTATCATATGCAATATTGTCTCTGAACATTTTTTGACATTTTTAATCATTTTTAATCAAACTTTACGTCTGTATTTTTTTTTCTTTTATCTTTTATTTATTAGATTTATGCTCTGAAAGGTTATATACTATTCAATGAAAAGTTCTTCTCATATTCTTATCTCTGAATTCATTTTTGACTTAATTTTAATAATTTTTAAGCATATTTAACGTCAAAATTTTTTTTATCTTTTATATTTTAGTTATTATATTTATGCTCCGAGAGGTTACAACGATATAAAATGGTTTTTTTTTTGGAAATATTATATATTTGCGATATTAAGAGCAAGTTATAAAAATGAAACAATGAAAAAGAATGAAAGCTAAAACTGTTATCGTGCTATTACGTTTTTGATGAGAGGTTTAACTATCCATTAATTTTTTTCATCGTATATCATAGGACATAACTATTACTTATAATCTTCCGGAACATAGATGAGGTCATTCCATAAAAAGTAACTTTTTTTCATATGACAAAAAAAATATTAATTTGCTATATTTAATCATACAACTTAAACTCTCTCTCTGGTCTATGAAACTGCACAAAAATTGAACTGGCAGATGCTCATTTACCGAACATTAAAGTTTCACCTGGAGTGTTTAGCGTAACTGATCATTTACAAAAATTATTTAACTCGATTTAGCATAAATCAAAAAAATTAATGATGATTTAAATATAATAATTCCCCGTGAATGCAATAATTTTCTGTCAGTAGCGATACATTTTAACTTCCGCGTTATTTTCACTCGTCGATTTTCATTCCGAATTTTATTCCTTCTTTTGGGGGGGGGGGTGCCAAAAAATCAGCTTGAAACTAGACATAAAAAGCAACAATTTCATTTAAATTAAATTATCAGGCAAATATAAATTACATTAGGGGTGTTCTCCTTTCGAATTTACATACATGATTTGAAATGTTTTGTATTTAGCATTTTAAAGCTCTCTTCATTAACCGATTGAGTCTGAATTCTGCTGTAAATCAACAGCCAAGATATCAAGAGTAATAATACAAATTTCATTCACTTTTCTCATTAACTTTAATATTTATGTACTCGCAGACTGAAAAAGAAACAGACAAATAGACACTTTACCATATTGTCCTGAATTATCTTGATCAAAATTATACAAATGATGATGATTATGGCATAAAAATTAAATATGTAGACCAAGATTATTGCAGTTTTCAGTTTGTGTTCTTCCCGCCAATGGAAAAAATTGATAGACAATTCACCTTTTGATAGTGGTGATCCAAAATCTGAAAAAGATTTACAATTCCTTCCATGAAACAATATGCCGAATTTCATCCATCTAGATCATTGAATTTTATGGAATTGAGTTTACATACACAAGAACAGATCCTTAAATCCGAAATCTGATAGAAACTATAATAACTTTTAGTCGAATACGAGGAAGCATAAGATAATTTGTTTATAAACAGAGATAATATCAAGATTATTTCGTGCTCAGGAAGATCGAAACGTACGAATTCATGAATAACCTTATACTGGAAATCTGACAGTTATATTATTTTCAACGATAAAATACTTGTGCGGAGAAAATAAGTTTTATGCAGGCACGAAGACCATGAACTTCTCATTTGTATCAAACATCTAAGAGACATTTCACTTTGAACGTTAAGCAAACGTATAAAATTCAAGATATACTCATTAATGTTTAGATTACTGGCTGGTGGAAAACTCGTGCTACTAAACTCGTGCTCGTAATTTCCCACTGTTAATTTGTAATACCATTCTTTTTTTTTTTTTTTTTTGCTCAATACCACTCTATTATTAAATAAATGAATCAAAATATTGCTTCATAAATTTCGATCGCTTCTATGAGTATAGGCTTGTTGATAACTGATTTAAATAAGGTTTCAAAACAATTCAAAAGCTTTATTTTGAGTTCTATATTATAGAAAACAGACAATTGCGCTTGGACGATGGATAGGTATTGTGTATAGTTTCTTTCCCCGTTTTCTCGCTAAAGGATAGGGGCGATCATCAATTAGTAACACTGCTTGCCTGCATTTTCATTGAAAATTTGTGATTGACCGTTAGAGGGCGCTATAATTTAAGATACTTTATAATAACTTAACAAGGTTTATTAACTCAATTGGAGAAGCGAAATCACTCTTAATTACAATGTTCATTACAGAGAATTGTTTCCGTTTGTAATATTCTCGATAATATTTATGCTGTTACAATGTTTCTTTAGGTATGACTGTATTCGTTTATTCGTATTGCTTTGACATTAATTTATTTCTATTTTAATATTTCATCTATTAGAATGCTCAGCTATTTGTGAATGAATCTGCAGGTACATTCTGTTTATTCTGGTTTGTCTAAATTTGGTAACCTTCAAACATACAAGACAGTTAAAAATTAGAGGAATTAAATTTTACAAAATGCAAATATAAACGCGCGTATGTAATTACAACATTTTAAAGTTTCTTTTGAAATAAATTTGAGGTTCAAAAGCGCAACGTTAAGGTTCATAGCTGAGTAACATAACCATTAGACAAAAGTGATCACTGTTACCCGGAGGTTGTTATTTGGCTTATGAAATTACCAACACAAATTTAATTTAATTAATTATTATTTCCATATTAAAGTTCCGTGATCACAGTTTTTGACTGCTTAGTTGAAGCCTTGATCCTTTGTATGTTTGAAATAATTTAAAATCATTTTAGCTAAATCAATAGTAATTTATAATCGTTTCAGTATTTTTTTGTCTTTGTCCACCAAAGTATGAACTGCTTGGTCTTTGTCTACCCCACGGCGATCCGCCTACCCTAAAAGGTGTAACATCTTGGAGGTCGACGGGAAGAAGTATGAACTGCTTGTTTTTCCTGAAATTAAAAACCACATACCCAGAAGGGTATATATAGAAAATACGGTTTGATTTTAGCCAATAATTTTGGGCAAAGCCTGTTTTTTTACCCTTTAAAGTGCCATTTGTTTCAAGTCATATTATGTTTAAATATTTTAGGCTTAAAATTAGAATAAGAAAAGGGATTCATTTAGCTTATTAGATAAATTTAATTTGATTCATTAATTAATTTGGTTAATTAATAATTAAGTAACAAATCAAGACACATCATTTTGTGTGAGATAAAGAACTGAAGCATCTAAGTTTCTGTCTTTCTAAAAAAATTTGTCAGAACTGATGCCAACCTACATAAATTTATACAAAGATTGATAAATTTGGTGGGAAGCATACTTCCCACGGCCTTAGAAAGGGTTAAATACCTATTTAATTTCGATCATCCTTGTAATTTTTTTTTAAAGGATAAAATGCAAAATGAAAAGAAAATCCTACAAATGCAATGAATTTGAGTCGTTTGATTCTTGAGATAAGCTAAGATCTTAGCATTGTTAATAACAGTTTCTTTGCACGCTTAATAATATAAAGTTCTTGGACGTGAGGGACGATTGGAAGCACAGCAGTAGAGGTTTTCAAAAATGAAAAGATTAGCCATGTGATCTGAAATGTAAGTTTGGTAACTTCTGAATTACAGGATGACAGATTTTGTTTATATTTCAATGAAATAACAGATAAAAAAATAACTATTATAAAAAGACAAACTGTGAATGACAAGATCTGCTGATCAATAGCTCTAGCAAGCACCAAACTATAAGTTTTGAAGAATTCTGTGAAATTCTTTTGCAAAAATCAAAATAATTCTATTTAAATTTCTAGAAAATTCAAAGATTCAGTCCAAATTTGTTTATATTTCAATGAAATAACAGATTAAAAAAATGGCTGCTATAGAAAAGGCAAAATATGTGTGACAAAGGAGTTCTGTTGACATTAATGTTCTGTCTCTAGTAAACATTAAACTATAAGTTTTACAGATTTCTTAGAAATTCTTTTGAGTATGTCAATTTGAGAAAATTCAAATAGAAAGATTACATTCAATCCCCGTATAGCAGTTGCTGACAAGCTTAGGCATGTTATAAATACCTTTAATTTTTCGCTAATTTTTTTTATCTCGTTTTTATATTGTTTTCCATTTTATTATTTTAAAATTGTTTTAACGAAATTCACGTACGGAATTCAAAAGAAATTTTTATCCCTTTTATTTAAAGCTGAATACCGGCATGATATTTTTTTCATAATAATGTTTAGGCTATCAGTAACTTTTTAACGTGCCTATAACTGTCTTATACCGTTTTGCATTTTAATGTTTTAAAATCATTTTAAAGGAAATTCATTTTTTGGATTTTTATTGCCTTTATTTAAAGCTGAATTCTGGAATATTTTTTTACAATTACAGATTCGACTATCAGTAACTTTCTAAAGTGCCAATAACTGTCTTGTTTACCACACTTCTATAACATTTTTGGAGAAATGCGTAAATTTCTCAAAAAAGGTATTTCTAACATGATCCAACAACGGATTGACTGTCTGTCGCTCTGTACTTTCAGAAACATGTAAATTCAGTAACTCAAAAACGCAGTGACTTAAATATAACAAATTTTTTACGCGATTTTGCCACTTTAAATGTAGTTTTATGTCAAATTTTTGTTTCAATCGGTTGAGAAAAACACCAATTAGATTTTGGTTACTATTAATCGCATGCAAAGAATTTATCGCCAAACAACTCATTAATGATGACACGATGATTCATAAAAAGTGCTAAATTGGCGACAAAAATTAATATCTCGCAACTAAAGTACTATGTAATGTAACTAATACTATGTAATGCGTTCTCTGGTATGACAAATTAGAAAGTATGGAGAAAATTTTGGGGAAACCATTCTCTTCTGGTTTGTAAAAGAAATTCCTAAATTTCCATTTGAACCCTTGTTTACCATTTCAATTTTCTTAAAAAGTCTATGAATCTATTTACGTGTGTTACGATTCCGTATTATTTTCTGAGATTGACAAAAGAGTTTAAAAATCACAAAATAAATTTTCAAATCAGAAAACTACCAAGGAAACTTACCTGAAATTTAATCCCAAACTAGCCTTCTGTAGTGCCATCATTTTTTTCAGTCATATGTAGACATTCACTAGCGACTCCGCGAGTATCAAAACATATTAAGAAGACACACACCTGTTTTTATTACGTATGAAAGGTATCATTCAGCTCTGTTTATCATAATTGCTTGGTGTAAACGCGAACACATTAAGTGTTGCTTATTGTATAAATAAGTAACAAATGAGCCTCTTCTTGCAGATGCAACCTACTGATCATTGACAAATAGAAATAATTTATTTCAAGCCCTTTTCTTGCGTGAGGTCACATCTCCGAACTGAGAAGAAATTATTCGATACGTTAGTTGTCATTCATTGCAATACCTTGGATAAATTTTCAAAAATAATTGTAAAATACTGATTTTAAAATAGAAAAATGTTTTTGAATTAATATTATTGTTAATTTTGAAATCATTACTTTTAAGAACCAATTTTTAATTTACCACTATAGAAGATAAATAAATTTCTTATTAATATTAATACAACAACGCTTATCGTAATTGGTTGAAACGGTAGTTGTCTTTTGTTTGTTTGTTTGTTTGTTTGTTTGTTTTATTTTGATTACACTGAGAGAAGATGCGGCTTTGCCATGAAGTTTACGCTGAATCATTTCGTTTTTAGTCTATGTTGTATGTCATAGTCGGATAGTATGGTCATTGTATTTTTTCCAATTAATTGGCAAACATTGGAATGTTATCATTCTGCATACAGTTCTGGTTTTAATCGTGATTATACCATATTCACAATACGGACTCCAGACTACTTGACAAATTTTAAAGAAGCTTCTGTTTCTAATTGTGTTATAATTAAATTAATTTCTGCAAATACTGGAACAGCGAATTTGCACAATTTTTTCTCTTATATATTTTCTTTTTATTCACGATAAATATCGAATTCTAAATTATCTTATACTTCTTCTTTTATTAAAAATAGTTACTTGCAGATAATGCATTTATAACGTGTGTCTTGAGATATTACCAGCGAAAAATAATAATTTATCCTCGCACTTTGGGTTCAATGAATTTCTTTTCTTCTTTCAATGTTGTTACGAATTACAATGTCTAAGAAATAGGTGGCGCTGTATGTATTCACCTACATTTGCATATATTGCATACTCTTTTTTTGTGCATTACTCACTTCTATAAATATGTGGTGAATAGCATATAAGCCAGTTAACAGCTCTTCTACCCGAACAGTTGTTTTGGTATAATAGTTATGTTACTGGACTGCGAACCACAAGGTCCCAGGTTCTATCCTCGCACATTCACATATCGCTATAAATAGTTCGCATAATAAAGATTTGTGTTTGAGATCTCTGGAGTTTTCTCTTAACAAAGAGTAGTATCATATGAAGACCAGCTGCAGTTAAGATGACCCCCTACACATGTAATACAAGCCCAATGAAATAAATTGTTTTCACTCTCACAAATTCAATTAATTTATTTCTGGCAGTCTCATTTTTAGAAGTGAGCCGATAAAACATTATTAAAATATTCTTAACCAGATTATCACTTTTCACGCATCTGTAGTGATGTATATTTACTTTATATGTTTAAAATAAAACTTCTTGATTGTCTGTGATATTACTGAAAAAAAACTGTGTATTCAAATTTTATAAGATCATCATTTTGTGCTTTCTGTTAAATATTTTCAAATTTTGATCTTTGTATACCACTTTTTTATATCGAAAATTTAATTTTCCCCTTTTTTATGCACTTTGTTATTTAAACACTTATCAACTCTTTACTGATGCAATTTTTATCTCTTGTGGAGAAATATAATTTTCTTTTTAGTAATAGGAGTAATACAGTCACAAAGGGATTTTAGTTCTCTTTTATAACTTTAAATGCGACATTAATCCAAAAATAAAGTAATTATATGCTATGATAAAATTGCTAATCTTGATCACGGGATGCTAGCCATGCTTAGCAAAGATCACGGGATCTGAAAATATCTCTGGGTATGTAGAATTTAAAGCAGAACACAAAGTCACTTATTTTGTGTTTCTTGGGTAACTATCATGTCTTCACTGAGATGGACATTCCTGATAATGATAACTGATTTCGATCAGTCTTGAGCAAATTTGTTTTAAGCATCATTATTATTCATTTTGCTATGTTTATTTCCCAATAATACTTAAAATCAGCTGGATTTTCAGGAAGTATAAACCGTGACAGGGCATCTTATCTATGAATGAATAGTCATAATCGAAACTGTGACCAGTTAATGGTTCTAAAAGAAATTATTGAGTCATTTCATGATTAATGGTGAATTTTTATTCTTATTTTCATTTGTGGAACCGGTAAATAAAGAAAGACTGTCGAACAAGATATATATATATATATATATATATATATATATATATATATATATATATATAGAGAGAGAGAGAGAGAGAGAGAGAGAGAGCAAGAGTTTTCCCATTGGCCTTTTTATGGCCATTTGTTACAATGGTTCCAATTGTTCCGAAACTTGGGGAACCAATCAATGGAGCATGTATAATGCAATTCAAAATGCAGCATATAATTTTTAGAGAAAGTAGAAAACAAAATATTAATTTAATTCACATTGAAATAAAAAGTATCGTTAGATATATAAGATGAAAAAATACAATGAAATGTAGAAATGCTAATTCAGTAACAGACGTAAATTCTTTATTTGGTTATATTTTACACTCGGAAAGTATACGGACGAATTCATTTTCCCCAAAACTGTTTACATTGTTTATTATTTACAGTTAAACATAATTCACATTGACTGCGCATATATTGGTGACTACTTTCGAAAATTCCAGAATTATTTTGATGAGCTGAGAACCTGACTTTTCACCTTTTTTCTGCGAGAATGAGCGAATAGCGCACAAAGAAATGTTCAGTATTTCTGATAGATCTCATCATATGATTGATAATTTTCTTCCACTATCCCAATGTGCTATTTTTGTTTACTTCCGTTGGAGTAATCATTGGAAATCCAGAGCAACCTGTTTTTTTCTCGTTAAACATTTTAAACATCTTACTACGCTAAAGGGAAGAACAGTTTCTCCAGTTTCTTAGCTTCCTATAGTATTACTTACTCTACAATTGGCGATAGTTTAAGGCAAAAATAATTTTTCAATGTTCTTTTTACATGTCATATTGCTTTTCGACGTAGGTGAAATTGAAATAAAAACACTTGAAAACTGCCAAGGCAAAGCAGTGTATCGTAATAATTGCATGTATTCGCCAGACATGTGATAATCATTTAATTCTTTTGAATTTTTTAATTCACTTTAAAAAAAATATGACAATTCGTTAATGAACAGCCTTCATATGTATATACTTACATTACATATACAGTCTTCATGCGTAACTCTTCGGAAAACAGTACGAAACTGTTTCTTTCGTTTATTTATATCGAAAATAAAACTTCGATTTGCTTGAAACTTTGCTCAGCTGATATGGATCAAAAACATGATTCATATAATCCATTAAATAAAGACTAACTATTAAATCTTATATTATTTTCTTTTTTCAATGTTTTCCAAAATCGCTTATTTGATAACTATAAAAATAATATCGTACGTATCACCATTGTGACAAACTTTTTTTTAAATTCCTACTATTAGCTGACATTCTCTCTATATATCTTGTTCAAATTTTTAATCGTTAATAAAATACTTTTTATTCATCCACTCAAGTTCAAATACATTTTTTGAAACTTGTAGTGGATGACACTTGATGTTAATACAGTTTTTTTCAAATATTAATTAATTAATTAATTTTGTCCAGTAATTTCTGTTTGGTCGCCAAAGTCGCCAGATCCATCGCCACGTTTGTCGCCAAGCTTCATTTTGCCACTTAATATTGTAATTCTGTCATATGTATATACATATTTATATTAATTGTAATTATCTAATAAAAAGTAACTAAAATATTTTTTTTGTTGACCTAAGTAGGAGTTGACTTAAATTTTTTTTATATATATATTACTTGTTAATTATCAAATTACTTATAAGAGGAATCTCGAATGATATTGATTTTCATTGTTTCTTCGTTTATTCCCAATTATTCTCAAAATTAAGAAAGAGCGAGCTCAAAAATATATTACAGTCTCCCGTTCAATTAAAGAAACATATAAATAGTGCTATCATTCTTGAAAATACTTGGTGTTTAGTTACATTAGTTCTGAAGGGCTTAAGAATGAAACTGATTATTTTATTTCTTTCTTCTAATAAATTATTGAATATGAGTTCTCGATAAGGCCTTTTCCGAGCCTTCGAATCATTTTAAGGCCAACTATGTTAATCCTTCCTGAAAGATTCGGTGGCTTTATGAGGAAAAAAATTCGTCTTTCTTATACCGGTTCGGTTAACAGAGACTTGGATTAATAAGATCCCGAATAATTAAGATTGTATTGAATTTTGCTCAGCGTGAATATTGTATCCATTAAAATATCATATATATATTTAAACATCCACTCTATAACCAGGTATTAACAAGAACTACTTATTACTGGATGTAAGGTAACATATTCTGATATAAGAAATAATGCTGTAAAAAACATTATTAAACAACATTAGAGTGAACTCTAATGTAAAAAACAAGGTTGTAAATCTACTGTAAAAAATACGGTTTCAATAAGATTTCTTAATCCTACATTTAATATTTCATTTAATTCTGTCAAATAACATATAAAACATTAAACTATTTCAAAATGTTGGAAATTCCTTTAAAATAATTAAGAAATATTCAGTGATAAATGTGGCATATCTATTGTGATAATCCGTCTTGAGTGACCTCTTGCATCTCTTTCTTTCTGTTTCTTTTATTTTTATTAAAAATTACATAATTCCAAAAGGTAATTTTTATTGTTGATTATATATATTGTGATATTCAAGACTCCTTGATCTTTAATGGATTGTGTCACCCATTCCATTTGTGAATTCACAACTACATGCGCAATATTAGAAAAAAGAAAGTTTGAGCCTCCGTATATAAAAGTCTGTGATTTGATTAGGGTTTTATGCGCGTCTGTTTGTGTGGAAATATAAATAATAACTCAATTATTTTTTAACTCAAAAAGAAATGATTAATCTGCTGAGTATTCAGAGTATGTAAATCACTATCGAATATTCTCGGTGACAAGTAGACAAGTATCTGTGTATTTATGGAGACAAATTTTTGAAAAATCCCCCTAATGGGCTATTTCAGTTAATTTTCTCGATCAATGTGATTGCAAATAATGAAAGGATAAAAGTGAATTTTAGTGTGCCCCTTGCTGCGCCAACAATGCCAAGTCGCCAATAAAGATGGCGGACAAAATAAACAAATTCTTCCGCGGAACAGTTACGGTTACCATTTCTCTCCATATAATTATAACTTTTTACAGATATGTATTGTTTTTTTAGACTGCCCGGTGCCTTCTACAGACGTCAAATGCATTATTATTTTTTAACTTAAAAAAAACATCCTACAGCTTCGCTAGCAGCTGGAGTGGGAACCTAGTAGCTTCGCTAGCACATTGAACATAAGGACTGTGTCGATAACAGGAACAGTATATAACCAAAAGAAAAGAAAGAACGGAGGAAGAAGCAATCGAAACATTCTCCATACAAAATTTCAAACAAACATCCTTTTTTCAACTTCATCAACTCGTAAAAAAAATATATTCCACTCACCCATCATCTATTCTGCCAGTCGACATCCATTCTTGTACAATTGCCGACATAACAAATTATGAAGAGAAACAACCGTTAGAATACCAAAAGAATTATGAGAATTGCGAAGAATTCCATTGCAGCTGTCTTTTAAAGTGAGAATGCAGACGATTTCGTAAATTAAGAATTCAGACGATTTTTTCAAGCGCATTCTGACAATTAAAAATTGCAAAAGAATAAATATTTACTGTATTCACATTAAAAAAAAGAAAGAAGAAAATAAGTTTTAATTATAAGCTTAACTTTCTTTATTTAATAAAACTTTTAATTATAATAAAGAACAAAATTAAAATCTTTAATTGATATTTTTTTAATATTTTTAATTTAACATTTTTCATAATATAGTTGTAGTTCATGTATAACTCAACCATTGCAAAAAGTAGTAAACAAAACAGCATTAGGGTTGTTAGAAGAGCGTTCCGATAGGTTGCCATATTGGTGGCAAACTCGGGGGCACACTATTCTTCACTTCACCCAATTAAAAATATTTATCAAGAAATTCTGGGTCAATTGAGATTCAGTAAAATATGTCAATTTGTATAAAAAAAATAGTGAAAATTGCAACAAAAAGCAAAACTGCAAAAAATTCTATTGCATGTATTCCAATTATTTTTATACACAACATACTTACTGCTGTAGTGAAGGGAACGAACTAGAATCTAAGAAATATATGCATTTTCAAAAAAGTTATAGCTAATCGAGTATTTCTGTATTGAAAATTTCACTAAATTATTTGTTGAAAATTACATTAGGCAGCTCTAAACAAAAACTACTCAATTTAAAGTTATATTTCTTGTTCTTTGCTTTTGGAACACTTAAGGTAACATATATGCGAAATTTCAAAGAAATATATTAATAAGATTTTTAAGATACCCTGTTTTGCGTATGAAATTTTTGATAGTATCCAAGTTTTTCAAAACATTTGTTTAAAGTTTTCATTTGTCTTGCATTAAAAGGCTTTGTAAACATAAACAATGTTCAAAAGCAGATGTATTTGCCAATCCTTTCGGCATAAAAACTACTCAAAACGTATTCTAATACACGCGGCTTGCTTATAGAACATATTATAAAATAAATTATAATTCAGAGAAGCGTGTATTTGATAAAATTTTGAAAAACATTCAACTTCCAGTCAGTACTTCCAGTTTCGTTTTCAGCTGCAGTGGTTTATAAAAAATCGCATATCTCGTTTTCTATTTATGGCAGAATTAAAACAAACACAGATTTGGAATAAAAAAATAAATAGGTTTCAATAAATAGGTAAATAGGTTTTAAAATGAAACAATGAAAAAAATGTGAATTTCCGCCAAAACTGCCTTTTAAACGTAGACAGATATCTTAATATTTAACGTTGAAATGAAGAGGGAATGAATCTTAACCAAAGCAAAAATCTTAATAATGAGAAGGACATACTGATAAACAACAAGCAAAAGAGGCTCCGTTATACGTGAATAAATTTATACAAAAATATGAAATATTTAATAAATGAAAACGAAATACCAATACAAAAGTAAAAAAAACAGCATATTTAAGCAAACACAAAGTACGAAAGTTAGAGATAAAAACTTTTCGATCAATCTTAAACTGAGTGGTGAATCTTAATTCTGCTTTAGTGCCACCACCTCCAATCAGCAATAGCCTTGAGTTTCTTTTTGACAGCTCTTCATCATAGCCCCAATGTAATATTCATTTATGGTACTTAAGGTTAAATATTTATGGCACATACTAATAAAATATTGAAATGAGAGAGCTTTCATTTCCATTACAAAGCAAATATTTAATTGAGCCATAAATTGTCGGTAAATAATGAGCTCTTTCTAATGGTATTCCCTTTCAATGGTTAATAATTCTATTTTTGTTCTATCCTAATATCAATTTTGCTGAAAGAATTAAATTTAGCCAATGTGATTGGCAAGTGTTAATCTAACTTAGAATCATCCGATTTTACTCTCTTTAATATAAATAAACAGATTATCAAAAGGGTTATCAGAATTTTAAGTTGAAACTATTTTGGTATCGATTTATACGATTCATAATTCAATAGGCTATTAGGAAAGAGATATACTCTGTCCTTAACCTTGCCTTTTGTGGTTTTCTTATTGGTTTGAGTTAGTTGCTTTCAAATTGGTTTGAGTTAGTTACTTTCATATTGGTTTGAATTAGTTGCTTTTGTTGCTTTATAATTGGTTTGAGTTAGTTATTTTCATATTGGTTTGAATTAGTTGCTTTTGTTGCTTTATAATTGGTTTGAGTTAGTTACTTCTGTTGCTTTCTAATTCGTTTGAGTTAGTTGCTTGTGTCAAAGGTAGCACAGCCTGTTGCACAATATTGTTTAATATTGTGCGATATTATATGATATTAAACAATATTCTACAATATTAAACAATATTGCGAATATAGATCAATATCATACAATAATGTACAATATTTGTGTGCTATTAGGTGTGTGTGTGTGTGTGCGTGTGTGTGTGTGTGTTTTGAATATTTTGCAAAAAGAAAGCATTGTTTATCTTCTGCAAGTGTTCCTACCTTTATACTTCACGGGCAACGGGTTCGAACTTAGATTAAAATATTTGCAAACTTCTAAATTTGAAAAATACGCATTATGTTTTGTTAAAATGGGGAGCCGAAATTCACTTTCCATTTAACATTCATTACTTCCATATATACAAAATTTTTGCATAAATCGAAATGGCACTAACTGAAAACAAATCTTCATAGCATAAATCCTTTTCAATTCAAATAAAAATTGTTTCATACGTATTTATTTCAAATATCTCACTCAAATTCCTGGCCCTGTTATCTTAGAAATAGCACGGCCTATTTAAATCAAATTTGGAACTATTATTACTTATGAACTAAGCAAAAATATTGTGTCCGATAGTATTTTTACTGCGATTGCTGAGAGAGGGATGAAAAATCATTATTTATTATTTAAAACGTTATTAAAGATTAAATTCAGAAAATTTATAAACATATTAGAATATCTTCAATCAACGTTTTGGAAATTTGTCAAACTTTTAAGAATATTTTCAAGCACTTAAGAGCATTCTCCCATATTTTTGAATGTTATTATATTGTAGAACAATATAAAACATTATTCAAAATTAATTTATCTTTTTAAAATTAGATAAAAAAATTCAATAACAAATAAAAATAAGTGTTTTTACTTAGAGGTTATTATAGTTGATAATGTAACCAATAATCCAGTAATTGGCACGATTCAGTGTACATATGACTGATTTGAGTAACTAAATTTTAAGATATGTTATTCCATGTAACAGTTATTTAAATTTTACCTACATTTTCAGAACATTCTGCATACATACATTTGAAGGAAAAAAGTTGAGAAAAAGAGAAGAATTGAGACTTTTCTACTTTTATGAATTTAATAAAGTCTGTGATTTCAATTACAAAGTATTTAAACAAGACATCAATTTCTACGTCAAAGTATTAGCGCAGTATAACTCCTGTGCCATTTAACTTCAGTTTGCTATAAAGAAGGTTAAAAAGAAGTGTTTTAACATAAAGGTGAAATGAACTAGCAAATTTTAAGAACAGAAATCATCCATTTATTCATCATAATTTAATGTTTAGTATTGTAGTAAATGAATAATATTCCAGATAATAAATAAAAATTACTCTAAAGTATTTCATTGCGAATTAGTGTTTCTTTCTGACAATGTTGCGAGTTATCTGCAGTTTCTATGCTTCCAGAGTCTGCAAATAATCCGAGTTCACCTTATTGTTAAATGTAAAAATCTTCTCCTTCCATATCTCCATTCACCCCTATTTTGATTAAATAAACTCATCCTGACGCATGCGTAAAAGCGCGGAGGGTTTTCGAATCCGAGAACAAACAGTACGTTGGAGCTGTATCTATATGTTGCTTTTATTTATCTCATTTACAACCTTGTTGTTTCTGATTGTGGCCATCTATTATAGTTAATGCAGCACTATAATAATAAAAGATACGGTACTTTTCCATTATACCGGCATAAGCGATAAAGTCGCCAATAATGATGCAACCAACGCCAAACGGAGTATCGCCGCTGGTAACCTTTTGCTTGGTGTGATTTGTTCCGGCGACTATGTGCTGTCACCAAAAAGTCTGCTTGGTGAGATTCGCGCCGGTATAATGGGAAAGTACTAAAAATACTTATATATACAAATCAATATATATATTTACAAACCAATTTTACCAATATATATATATATATATATATATATATAATTAATTTAGTTACTTTTACAGAAAAAAAAATCCATCTCAAACATTTGCGAATATTTAATAATTGCGATTTATAGATTAAAAAAAAAAAAACCTTTTTTTTTTTTTTTTTTTTTTTTTTTTTCCTTTTGGATTTTTATACTACATCTTTAGGGCGATCTCCCCGAGCAACTGAAAGTGTTCAACTTCGGTTTGTTCTAAAAATTATGAAAATGATCCTGAAAATTCTTTTCTTTATTCCTTATAAAAAAAAAATCTTTTCTTATAAATTCAATCTTTAAATGTTACATTTTCCAAGGGAAGTCTTGACTCAAAAGTTCTTGTCTCCTCAGAATTTAGATTTTCTCATACTTCTTTTATTGAGTTCATGTGGTATGGAAAAGTTGGACACTGCATATGTTTGATATTACACTTCCGCATCCAAACTATAAATCCAATTATCTGTTTTCTTTTGGAAAACGAATTCAGTTTATATATTTAATTATTAGTTTTCAAACTTAAATGCTTTTTCAGTTTATATATTTTTAAATATCTTGCAAAAAAAATTTTTTTTTCGCTCGAGATTCAAACTCTTTTTTAATTTTTTGAAAATACGAAGATAACTCATTCCCTTTTTATTGCATTTTCACTGATCTGTAATAAATGTGCTAATATACCAAAAAAAAAAAAAACTGTTGTCACATGTATATAAAAGCAACTATAAATTAATATTTTACTCAACTTTAAGTAGCTGCGCATATATCAGTAAGCATTTCAAGAAAATATTCCAGTTCTTTCTTATACACAAACTTTTAATGCTTTTCAAACTTCATTCATAAAAAAATTCCACTAAATTTGGAAATCGATTTTTTTTAGATTTATAATTACATACGGGAATAAAAAAAATTGGTTCTTTAACCTAAACTTATACAACTAATCATTATTAAATGCTCTGTTACTGAGTATAAAATGAAAGAATTTTTCCCCAAAACATTCCATGCTTTTTGCTGTTTCTTTAGTAATTGTGCCCTTTTTTCTTCTTTCAGATCCTGGTAGGGAGCGATTGCTGTCCACCAAGCGGCGGCGAAACCACCTATGATTCCCGACTGCTTTCGTTCCCGACCGCCAGACTTTCAGGGTTCGGCCTCTACGGTGCCTCCTACGCCGCCTCCAACTCATTCTACACCGCCCTGGTATGTATCCACTTTCCCCCTGGGCGCTTAATGGCCCGCTCCGAGGGTTGATTCAATAAGTGCGCTCGTTGGAATAAATTATTTGTAAAGTTTCTTTTTTTGGTAAAATCCTAGTTTGGTGTACCCCTTGTTTCACCAAGGATGCCAACAGTAAAAATTCGCCAATTAAGATGGCTGACCATATAAACAACTCTGTGAAACAGTTACAGTTACCCACCATTTATGTTGAAATTATGATATTTATTGATTACGACTGTTTCATATAAGAACTTCTTTTTGAAACTTTATGGGTCACAATTGCTGATTTTTTTTTTTTTTTAATTTTGAAATAACGAACTTTTGCAAATCTGCTGCTCTGGTCTGAAATTTAGACAATAAAATTCGAACACGCGATACCTTCGGCATCTGAAGAAGGCACCAGGCAGAATTTTTGCCCTTAAAAAACATCCTATGGCTTAGCTAGGAGTGGGAATGGGAACCTAGTAGCTTCGCTAGCTCATTAAAATTAAGGATTCTGAAATTAACAAGAACAGCACAAAAATGAAAGCATCCTAATTGTTCAGATATAAGTGCTTTTCTTCAGAAATTTATAGAAATAAATACACTTACTCTTTTCAACTATTTCTTCATTTGAGCAGGGGACTATTTAGATTTAAAAAAACAACAACAGCTGAACTTTTCAGTAATGCAAACGTCATTCTCTATATATTTGAAAGGTAGACATCGAATTCACAAATACAATATCCCTCTTAATATTTGTGAAGATAATATTTCTGATTATTCTAATCGTCAGACATCGAATTATTCAACATACATAATTTATCGAATAATCACGGGAAATCCACGAAAAGAACAATTCAAAGAATTCAATTGGAATGTTAAGATGAAAAACTGTGAAATAAAAACAAACGATTCAAAAAGCTTGAGCAAATGGTTTTAGTTTCTGTTCTAACAAAGTTCATAAACCCTCAATTTTAATTAAAATAAAATAAACTGGTAAGAATTGCAAATAGTTAAATATTGTCTGTTCATAGTTCACTTCAAAATTAACATTGAATGTTTTATTAGTATTAATAATACTTTTGATTATAAAACGTAATTTAAATAAATTCTTTAATGGATGTTAATTTGTCGATTATTTTTAATTTCCATTTCTTACAAAATAGCAGTACTACATATACAATTCAACAACGGAAAAAAATTTTACACTACTCACAGTACTCAGTATTAGGGTTACTAGAAAAATTGTTCCGCTTCCTTTTTTTGGGAGGTTACCACATTGGCGACAAACTTGAGGGCACGCCAAAATAGGAATAAACTCTTTATTTTTTTCCCCGGTGTTAAATTTCATGACTGATCAATAGACTGGAACTTCTTTTTCTGATATTTTGAGCAGGGCAAGATTTTTTTTTTTTTTTTTTTTTTATCTGGGCTGTCACTGTCTTCACTTTTAATACATTTGAATGAATCAATTCCAAAACTAACGACACCACATCAAAAATCGTATCATAAAAGAATAGGTGCATTAAAGAATAATTATTGAAAGAGGTCATCTATATACGAAACACTACCGTATGTGGCACAGAAATGATCTTAATACTAATTATCGAATGGCAACAGTCAAATATAAACAAAATATAATACAAATTTCAGACTGTTTCATTCATTGAATATTTTTGTACTGAATCAAACGCTTCACATCTAATTCACGGAGATTAATGGAGCAAAATATTATTAGAAGTGTTTCGTAATTAATTCGCCATGTCACCAAAGAGGACATTCAATCCGAGGAAAGGAGACACAAAAGAAATCAAGAAATCGGCTTCAAACAAAAATTTTAATCAAGTGCGAAAATAGGCACAACCATTGCCAGACTCGTGGTAAGACTTAAGATTAATGTGCGGTTTCTCGCCAATCATGTCAATCGTCCAAAAAAACTCTAAAAGTCTACAAATTTGGATGTATACTAGAAAGACATATAAACGACTTTTAAAGTTGCAGTAAAAATTTGTCACGATTATATTTTGCGAGAAACTGCTCCAAAAAATTTAAATTTTGGTGTCCATTTATTAATTTTAAGTCGAGCCGTAATCATTATGATTTGCCTACGAAAATTTATATTCATATCTTTTAAAACAATTTTCTTATAAAAATGCTTTTTGTATTATCTTAAGAATTAAAAAATTATCCTTTTAATTTCATTTGCATGTAATTTTTCATTTCACTTTAGTAATATTTTTAATTCAATTTTATACACTATCCGAAACAATGTTTTCAAACGCTATGATGGAATTCAAATTCTTCATCACAACATTCAAGCAGGTGCATTTGCCAATCATTAAATCAGTAGCAGGATTTCTACTTCCGCAATATACACACTTTGTCATTTGCTGTAAACTATACTAATTGAATTCATGTGCTTTAGTCGAATCAAATTCAAAGGTGAAATGTTTTTTAACATCGCATCCCGTATTAATAATTAACAACCAAAAACCCCAGTAACCTCAGCGTACAAACTGGTCGACAAAGACTGCTAGCTTTTAAGAAAACAGTTTTTGTAATTGTATCCATACAACGTACACCTCTTATCGAAGCAGTTTTCAGTTGCTTGAAATGAATACCCAAACAGCCTTATAATACTAGCACAAGAGTCAGGTTTACTTTTCCTATAAATAATATTAAGAACGCAGAATATCTAAATTTTCTTTGAGCAGTTCAACTGCATCTTCACTATATGGCATTATTAATAATTCAATAATAAATAATTTTTCTAAATAAAGTGGTAAAATTTTGGTACCTTTAGTTGTTGCTTTTTTATTACTTAATAAAAGAGATTAAGTGCTTAAGCATTTCTATTCAATTTAAGACTAATATTTACAAAAGAAACATAATGACTGTTGGTGAACCAGATGAGCTTTATCTTATTTTTGAATATTTAAGTTCAACTGAGTATCAGATAACTAAATAGTCTCGGTGCAAAGCATCTGAACTCAAATTCCGCTGTTGAAATCAATGCGTAGTGATGACCGTTAGTAACATATCGACTGCAGAAATAAAAAAAAATCGTGAAGAAAGCAAGCTACATGATTAATTGTCAAAGGTGTTAACCACAGCGAAGCAGAAACAGAAGTCTTATTCTCTTAAACAGTAACGGAAACTCGTTTAACATGGCAATTGACATAGATGGTAGCGCCACCACTCGCAGTCCTGGAGCTGACAGGAAATGCCTCGTTCTTAACGTAGTGGTATAGCTCTGGCAATTATATTATCAGCTTCGTTTCCCAGTTTCGTTTTTTCTTAGTGTTTCTTTTTTAATTACTTGTTTGTTCGTTTGTTTTTGGATGAATATTATAAAATTTTAAAATATATAATCTCTTATCATCCATTTTTTTTATATTTCTGCCCATGCAGCTTGAAATAGAATTTTTATCAATTACATTCCATTCTAAGTTAAATTATTTCTTTAATACAAAAATTAATAGGAAGTGTGGAATATAAATTGGCACATAAAAAAGAATGAAATCACATTCTTGTAATTTACCTGTAAATTTAAAATACTTTTTAATAACTTGTTTAACATTTAACAAGTTTAATGTTTTTTAATTATTAAATTACATTTACTCTTTTCAAAAAGTTTTTCATTTCATATTTTTTAAACTCCATTGAATCACTTTTACTGATTAAATTAATATTACACTAACTTTTAGAATATTTTTTTAACTTCACCAGTTATATAATTTGAATAAATTCATGTTCATTATAATTTTAAAAAAAATGCTAAAAATCATTGCTTAAATTCTTTATTTTTTCCATTCTATATATTGCAAAATAAGATTTTAATAAATTCATGTTGACTGTTATTTAAGCGAAAAAAAGTGTTAAAATTTATTTATTAAATTCACTGTGTGTCTTTTTTATACTATATATTCCAATCTTAAAAGCAAATTACATTCCTTTCATTAATTTTGCAGCATGCAATACTAAAAGTAATAAAAACGCTCAACTGAAATAGTCAAAAGAATTTCAAATAATTTTGTCGAACAATTATAACAATCAATATAACACTGAAAATATATAACATCTCAAAGGCACAATAAAAATTCTGTAGAGCAAAATCATTTTTTAAATTCAGGCGTTTAATTAAAGAATTTTGTTAAATATGATAAAAACTTTTACATATAAAATGTGTGATAAAAAGGTTCAATTTTTTGACTTAAAATAATAATCAAGACAAAGTTTGAAAGGTAAAAGTTCAATGTTCTTAACTATTAGCAGATACATGCAAATTATAGGCAGCTGCAACTGAATTATTCAGTGTCTAAAAAATAAATAAACCTTAATTAAGATCAAATTATGCAACATTAATTTCTTTTTTTATATATTTACTTCAATCAAAATCCTCCTGTTTAACTATTATGAATAAATAAGTCAATAAATGAACGTTAATGTATATTTAATAATTTATAAGAAATTCTCTGATAAGTTAATTGACTTCCCTATTTTAAGGTTTATATTCTTAAAAGAAGCCAAAATTAATCCATTTGGGTTTCTTTACATGTGCTGTTTTCGAATATGAAAAATTAATCAGCATATGATGTAAAAATTTGAGTACAAAGTGCTTGAATTAGATGCATGGAAAGTCTTAGTGCCTAGGCACTTCTACTCAGTTTGAGGTAATAAGTAGCAGGGGAAAAACAGAAGTAGTCTACCATTGGTACATCGGTGGAGTAGAGGAAGGATTGCTTAAAAGCGTTTGAGGTGAAAACTGAAGCAGTTCATTAGATGCAGTTTAAATGTCGGAAGAAGCTATGGGGAATTTAAATTGGCAAATTCCATTTGATAGTAGAGTAAGGAAAGGTGTATTTTCCATTGCAGTGGGCATAGTTTATTTACTCCTTGATTGTGGGATTTTCATAAGTTTTGAGTTGACTGAAAAATCGTTTAGAAAGTTCTTTAATAAAATCATCTAGCTTTTGAATTTTAAGATCTCTGTGTAAAATATCTTTCCGGGTAAACCAGGGAGCATTGGTAATGATTCGAAGGATTTTATTTTCTAAAACATGAATTTTTGTTTCGGCTGGTTTTAGCAGCGAGTCCCCAACTTTGAGCAGCATAAGTGAGGATAGGTCTTAAAATTTGTTTATAAAATATTTTATTCTTTAGTGAGAGGTGAGGAATATGTGCCAATGAGTAGGATAATGAGGTGAACTTTAGCCCAGAATTTGTTTTTACTGTTGTTAATATGACTTCTAAAAGTGAGTTCATCGTCTATGATAAGACCAGGGAATTTTACTTCTTTTTCCTAAGGTAGATTATCTTTAAAGAATGCGAGTATAGGCAGTGGCTTCTTTAACTGCCCTTTCCCGATCATGACGGGTGGATTTTTTTTTTCCCCTGTATTAATGGCAATACGTTACTACATAAAATCACATTTCAATGCTTTAGTACGAAGTGCAAACATGTTTTTGAAATATTTCTGCCTAAATATAAAAAAGTGGTAAATGAAAAGAATCATTTTTAAAAAATAAGTTATCAGTGTTTGCTTGAATTCCCATTATATGGAATTACAAATTTTGAAAACAAGAGGAAACAAAAGGATTTAAACAAATAAATATTAATAAATTCCTAATCTAGACTGCATTATTATTATTATTATTATTTGACTCACTGCATCAATATGTTGTTAGTTAATTTTCCGTACATAAAGAATTTTTAAAAGAAAGCAAAATGCAATTAATATAGAAATAAACATCTGTAAAAATGTTTCAAACAATATTGGGAAAAAATACGATGAATGATCTATTTTATTTTTAAATAAATTTTATTCAACTTATTTACATATTGCAAAAAAAAAAATGTAATTTGAAATAAATTTTTTACTTGAGCGTTTTTTAAGTTTGTATACTTGTGAATTAATAATGACAATACACTATTTTAATATTGCCAGAACTTAATTGACTAACTTTGATTATTAAATGTCAAATTATCAAAAAAATTATCATGGAGAGAATAATAATATATACTGTTCGTCTCAGTATTCTGAGACGACTACTTTTCGACGGTTCCATTTCACTAAGGGGTGACACACGGAAGGATGTGTGCCATTTCCGGAATTTACTTTATTCTTAAATGTAAACATCTCCTCTTCTCCTCTCACTCCTCTTAATGCATGCACAAAGGCGCGGAGAGTTTTAGAATCCGTTGGTACACAATACTACGTAATTTGTTTACTTCCTATCAGATAGTCGGAACAAAAATATTCGAATATACAGAACACAAAAATGTACTGGGATACAATGCAAGTTCACAGAACTTATCAAAATACAAAATTTCAATATGCAATTGAAAAAAAAGCAAGAAATATATTACATTTGATAAATACAAACCATAGTAACTGAAACTAAATCCGTGTATTAATGCAATAATAATAACAGTTTAAAATAAAAGAAATCAGTTTAAGAAATCTGCACAAAAAAGTGTTAGGATATTGTTCAATAAATTAAGAAAATAAATGGGAACTTGATAGTTAATATCTTGCTGGGCCACCTTTGCACTTTATGTACTCACGCAGTCCATTTGGCATGGATTTGTGTCCCAAAATTACCGTCAGATTTTAATTTGCCACCATTCATGCAGTAAAGTGTTGGCAACCCTATTAAAAAATGAATTTGACAACTGATAGTTTAGCGTAAGTAAAAATGCAGCGTTCATTACACGATAGAACAACATGTCAACGCAAGATTTGAATTAAATAAAAAAAACACAGTCTTTTTCTTAAAATTGTTATATTTTTGTTAAATCGGTAAGTACATAGGATAGGGTTATGTATGGAGTAACTCATAGGGCAAATAGCCTCCACGGCTTTGCTGGCACATACACACTCTTTTGTCGAAATTTTCCATGACCATTTTGCATAAATGAGGCTGAATTTCGTTGATGCAGCGATGAATTTCTTCCTTCAATCCACGCGTCCGTGTGGACTTGCTGACATAGACCTCTGTCTTCAAATAACCCCATTGAAAGAAATCCAATGGTGTTGAATCACACGATCTAGAGAGCCAATTCACAAATTTTCAAACTATGGCCGCCAGACTATCATTATTTTTGAAATATTGTTCAACAATGAAAATACGCTGTTTTAGCGTTCTATTTTTACTCACCCTAAACTATCAGATATCAAATATTTTTTTATTATTTTTTTTAATATGGTTGCCAACACTTTACTACACGAATGGTGGTAAATTACATCTTGCGTAAATTTCGGGACAATTTTTTTTTTTTGACTCTTGCTTATAAAAAACATTGGGTTCATTGATTTTTTGATGCAAATCATCCCACTTAGGATCAATGGGGTTAAGGTGTGGACTATGGGCAGGAGTCTTAATCACACCAGAATAGTTGTAGAAAATCTATAATTTTACAAATATCAACTTATGTTTTGGATCTTTATTCTAGTACAATGACAAATGTTTTGAGATTCCTGTATTGCTCACATTTTGCTGCAAATTTCACTTGAGAATGTCAAAGTAGACGTATTTATTCATTGCGCCCTTTATAAATAAGTTCTCTGCATCACAGCTTGCCATATAACACCAGACTAAATGGTTACCACCTCCATATTTTACAATAGGCTGGAAATTTTTGATATGTAATGTTGCATTTGATGTGTGCCAAACATTCTGCAAGCAGTCTAATCTGAAAATATCATATTTGATTTCATCCATAAATATGACCTTTCCCAAATTTTTATTGGCTGCTTTACGTAAACGCTAATTTATATAAATTTTCTATTTGATTTGTTGAAGTTATGTTTTTTCCGAGGTCCTAGGCCACGATGCTAACGTTTGTTTAAAACATTTCTGAAAGTTTCAAGATTTACAGATTTCTGGAACTTTCTTTTGCATTTCAGAGTCAATTTTACTGCACTAGTCCTTGGATTAATGTGAACTTGTCTCACAATCCACTTCTCCCCATGTTCATTGAATGTCCTTGGACGTTCTGATCTTTGCTTGTTTTCAACACTATGAATACCTATGAATAATATGAATTGAATCTGTAAGGGAATTATTTTTAGTGCCATGGTATAACGCATTCATTCAGCCTTCCGCTTAACATTCACACACAGACACACTCATATATAAATATCGATAAATTCCACTCATAATGCGCTGATTACTTTGTATATGGAATCTGAACCAAGCGAAATATATAACATTTATATCTGAAATTTTAGTATATAATTACAAATTTCAGCCTTGTGTATTATTTGTATTTCCAACAGAGTTTTTGCTGTTGTTTGTTATGGCACTTACCATGGACAAGCCCGCTGTTACGAAGACAGCGATTTTAAGCCGGTGGGGGAGCGTCTCTTGTTTTTTCAGTAGTGCCAACTGGCGCCAAGAGTACGACTTTGCTACTCACGCATCACTCATTCGCTTGCACAGCCCCTTTTTACAGGAGGGCACATTCACACATCTCACAGACAGAACAACGGAAGAACAACCATGCCCAAACAGGACGCCCAGATCACGGGGAAGACGCGCTACTCTTATGCCAGGACACCAGCTCCAACAGAGTTCATTACCCCATATTTAAATTTCAAGAATCTATTCAATATTTACAACTTTTGTTTACATTTTGGAATAACTAACATTGTTAAATACGAGCATACCGCAATTCTGAAAGAATAAGGGGGGAAAGGGGGGAAGGCAGAACAAAACGAAAATACTTCCTCTATTAACACTTTATTACAATGTTGCATAGTCATTGTTTCAAAAATTATGTTTGCCGACCATAATTGACACAGTTGGGATGGTCTCTTCTCTTGCCCATTAGCATTGTCACGAATTGTAAATTGTTGCCAAACGTAAATGGTACATGTCAATTATCGCCCTCAATCACCCTGTCATGGACATGAGCCACGCGACATTGCAATGTGCCACGGTTAATGGGTTGTACGTGATCTGTTGACATAAGGAAGAGCTTATCTGAGTAAGAACTGTTGCTTTATTGATGTTATTCATCGTGTGGATTCTACGTGATGATTTTATTTTTTGTTTTTTTATGGTGTGAAAGTCAGTTTCAGATACACTGAGCCAAAGTTAAGGTATATGCTCCTATTTGATTAAATTCTTTACCGCAAACTGTGGCTTAATGGCGCATGAATTATATTTGAATTTACTGCGTTAATACTTTGACGTTCAAATTGTTGCCTTTCTTTAAATACTTTGCACTTGAAATTCTTGGTTTTGTCAAATTCTTAATAGTAAAAAATTTTTACTTCTTTTTTCTCATTTTTTTTTTCAAATGTATATGGACAAAATACAGTAGACTCCCGATTATCCGCGGGTGGGTTATCCGCGCCTGCCGCACTGTTTTTTTTGCTTTCAAGCAAAGAAAAAATGCTTCCAAAGCAAGAAGCAAACACAAATGACTGATGTCTTCAAAAAGGTGTAGTTTTACAGTTATGCTTTTATAATTACATAATACATTATAGTATTAAAACAGTACATATGTATTCATTTTTCTATGTATCCTTGACGCCTCTCGTAAGTACAAAGCACTTTTCTGTTTTCATTAACAAAATGCATTTTAGGTTAGTTTTGAGTGATATACTAAAATATTAAGCGTTAGTTAAACATTTCCTGCTGTTTATTTTACGTTTTATTGTACATAAAACGATTTTTCAAAGTTGGAATGACTGTTTTCTCTTTTGTTATACCCGTTTTTAGCTTTTTTCGGATTATGTGCGATTTTTGTTATCCTCGGCGGCCGCGCCACCCAATTCCGCGGATAATCGGGAGTGTACTGTATATTAAAAATGCAGATAAAATTTAAATAACTTTTACATGGAAAAATCAATAACATGTTATTAAATTCATTTCTTCAAATCGGTCAATACATATACTGAATTGTGCCAATTATTGGATGTGGTTGAATTGTCTGCTATTATTATTCAAAAAATGAAATTAGCGAAATATGAAATTAACTAATGTCTCTAAATAGTATATATTTTGATATTAAATTGCATTTTATCGATGCCTCAATTTCGATTAGAGTAGGATCTAGTGAATCCATGTATATGTGTTAGAGAAGGAAAGGAAATATTTCCTCATTCCCTAAGTTATGCATTCGCCAACGTACTGTCTAGACAATTTTGCAATAGATAAGACATATGGGGTAAAAATTGGTCAATTCGAAATTGATAGAACCATAATAAAAAATTCATTTGTCCAGAATTTGTAATTAAGTAAAAAGCAGGTATAAAGTAAAAAGCAGGAATGCAGCAAGAGAAGGAGCTAAAAATTACAGAATTCATTCAGGAAACATTTATTCATCAAAAAAAAAAAAAAAAAGAGGTGAATTAAATATATAAGGAGGAGATGTTTATATTTAGCAATAAGATGAACTCAAATTATTCGCGGAGTTAGGAGATGTAATTTTCTGCGTACCACCCATAGCAAAGTACAATCGTCGAAAAGCACTAGTCTCGAAACTCTCAAACGAATCATACAAATCTAAATGCTGGGCAGTTTAAGATCATAATAGATAAATAAATATAAATATAATTTCCGAAGTTAATATATTTTTTTTTAATTTTGCCTAAAATAAAACATTAATATGTTAAAAATGCGTTGAAATCTGAAACTAGATCGACCAATTTATTAAAAGAAGGGACTCATAGTTAGCATTTCTTAGAGTCATAAAATATCTAAATCCGCCACTGCTAGACATTAAACAGATAGACCAAAGCATTTATTCAATGCACATTGCAAATTTATTTTGAAGAATATCTTCTAATCCTTTCTATAACAAAAACTGACAATTAATTAGACCATGTTTAAGACACAGAAGAGACTGAATGTAAGAAATAAAAGATAAATAAGGGACCTTTAGATATCACTAAATTTTCATATCTTAAAATATCCACCCATTTTTAAAATTAAATATACCTCAAACATTAGCCATAGCATACATTCGAAACATTTTTCAAATTACCTTTGATAAAATTTAAAAAAAAAAAATCGTTTTAAAAATGACCAGGAATAGAATATATAAGAGATCCTGAATAATATATAAAAAAAAATAAAAGAAGATTTTAAGAGATCCTGTAAAATATTTGAGAGATAAGAGAGAACACGAAAAATACGAAATCTTTAGATATCAACGATATATTTTCGCACTTATCCTCTTTAACTAACAAATGCAAATTGCTCCACCTAATTCCCAATTTCATGATTTCCTGAATCGCAGTAAAGCATTCACTTCACAAATCGGCTGGAAATGTCAATTACTGCACTTTCTGCAACTTCACGAATACCTGCCGATACATAAACCGACTCACTCGCGATAAAAGCCACGTGATTCGATCTACACAATCGATATGATCCCAAAACCCATTCAGAGCCCAACAATCGGCATCCCCATTCTCAGTCTACTTGGGGAAGTTCGAGCTCGGAGTCTCTCCCAGAAGTCGTTTGGGGGGGGGGGAGATCAGACGACTTTGATGGATCCCCCCTCCACTAGGGGTGTGCGCAGCCAAGCGTGACTCAGTACAAGGCATTTCCATTACGCCCATACCCCCCCTGTTACTGCACACAGGCGTTGACTTCAATTAGAAACTACACTTTTGGAGGGAGGTAGTATGGAATCATTCTTGCTTCCGTGGAAACCGGGGAGCCGCGAGATGGAAATCGTCTGCAGGGTGTTGGAGGGGGTAGACGGAACTGCGATCTCAGCGATGGAGGTAACTAGGGTAGGAAAGTGCGTCGATTTAAGAGAGAGATGATCCAAAATTCGTATCAAGTGTCACAGCGTGAGTTAGGAAGTTTGTGCGGTTGCAGTTTTAAATTAGATTTGAAACTACACAAATTGAGTAAAGCTAGAGATTTTTAAATGCTATGTTTCACAAAACTGCTTTTAAAAGATTTTTTTCGGAAGCTCAAACATTCCAATTGTAGATAAAATGATTGCTATTTAATTAGGGGTTGCAAAATGCTGTTATGGAACAAACTGTTTAGTAGGATTTTTCACTATCATTTCTTTGAATTCTCTTATTCACCTGCTGAATGTAATATAAAAAAAAATTCAGAATTCAAATAATGAAATTTTATTATGGAATTATAAGGATTGCTGTATCACTATCCACTACGTAATCTGTCTGGCAGGAATTTAAAGTTACTTTTCTTTTCGAAAGAGCCACTTCTACTTGTTCTTTAAATTTTCTTGTTTCGTACCTGTTCCCTTTTTCTTCTTTGTATAAAATAAAAAAAGATAAAATTTTAATTAATTTTTCTAGTTTTGTTTTTGTTAAAAACAGTAGCGGAATTTTTTTTTATGTAGTTCTGAACATTTAAATGGAGGAATCAATCCATATTGTCACAGAATCATTTCGATTCACAAGTAGATTGAAATCGGAAAAGCAAACGCTCTCATTGAAGAATGAAATAAAAACATATTGAAAAATTAAAAATGGCAGTCTTAGTTGAGCAATAAGGTAATGTCAGTAACTTATGCTATGTACTTATCATACACGATTCTATTTATAATGCATGACTTTTCCTTTTTTTATGAATAAAATACATGTTTTGAATAGCTGCATATAATTTAGAAAAATTATTAAAAAAATAAAATTGTATTTTATTTTTTCTATTGAAATTTTAACAAAGAATTGAAATGTGCCAATTGGCGACATTGTGAATTAAACAATATCCCAGGGACATAAATCACGTTATCAACAATCCTGCAATAAAAATAAAAGTTACTTTTTGCCAATATATTTTTTACAATGGGATAAAATATTGCCGCATTGAAAATATGCAGTCGACTTTCCATTGCCGAATGGTCATAGCACTGATCTTATAATCAAGAGATCGTAAGTTCGAATCACGCTAGAGACAGTGCGATTCACAGTCTGTGTAAATATTTAATTCCTTGATTTTATGTTTTCATTTATTTCATGTACCAGAGGATTCTGGACCTTTCTCTAATTTACCAGATAAGTATTCTGGACTTTTCTTACTGTCTCCAGAAAAGCATTCTGGAACTTTCCCTGCTAGTATAAAAGCAGAAGATCTGTCAGTCACTGAGTTCTGAGTTGAGTTAATAAATTGGTTTAGCTCTACTTCTTGTGTGTGTCATTGAGTTCTACATTAAAATACCTATGTGAAAATATTTCGATAGTATTTTTAATGGTAGAATTATTCATACAACAGATACCTTAATATTTTTCTAAATTTCCAAATTCTGTTCTTTCCATATACCGGTGCTTTCTGTTGTTGTTGTTACTTTTGGCACTCTACTAGCCTGCTGACAGATCTGTCAGCGATTTAAGCGGAATGAGCGTCTCTTGTTTTTTCAGTAGCGCCAACTAGGGCCAAGAATACGACCTAGCTACTTCATGCGCCGCATTCGCTTCCACGACCCCTTTTCACAAGGGGGGGGGGCATTCACACATAAAACACAGACGAAGAACAGCCATGACCAACCCGGGACGCCCAGATCACCAGGAAGACGTGCTACCCCTATGCCAAGACGCCAGCTCGGTTATTTCTGCAAATGTTTATCAAAACGCATTTAAAAAAGGATTTTGAATCACTCATTGTTGCCCTTTGAAACAATCATGTGAAGTTTAAAAATAGAAAGAAAAATGTGTAGTCAAAAGGCTACATGATGCATTGAAGGGTTCATGGCTACCAATAAGTAGTTAATCAAGAGTAAGGACTTATATTTTTATATTTCACAGAGATTCTTAAAAATTTCAAAAAAGATAAATTTTGTGCATTGTCAAAAAAAAAAAACATAATTGTAAAATGTGTTGTCAATAACTAAAAGAAATCTGATTAAATTAAGAAAACAACATTGTCAGTATTCTTTCATTTTAACTTATAATTTTAGCGACGGTACAAAATGCTGGATGCCCCCCCCCCTTCTTAAAAGAAGTAATATAAATTAGCATATTAAAGTCCAGAAGCAAATTATTTATTTTTTACTTTCTGGTAAAGGAAATAGTGTTCGATTCGAACAAAGCATTCAAGATCTGGATTTTGATAAATTTTCATTTTTCAGACTTCTTTGAGTTTGAAAAATACATACATATACGTTTTGATGGAAGGAATTTGGTATATGGATCATTTAAAAAGTGCTTAAATATGAATTCCGTGCAATTGTTTCTATGAAAGTGTTATACACCAGGGAAGATGTAAATCTAATATGTATTGTATGATTGTCGAACTTTTTTTTAAAAAAAACTTTAGATTAAATTCACATTTAATCAAGTAAAACACACACACACATATATATGTTACCGTTAAAGTATGAAATCCGTTATTTTGTAGAATACCTAGTTATTTCATGAAATAACTGATCGTGTCCGTTAAAGTGTAAAACTCTCTCGTATTTCATGGTTTAACTAGTTATTTCATAGAATAACGATCTGCGGCCCGTTAAAGTGTAAAATAATCTATATCATATATCTCGCACGACAAATACATTTACCTTCCACCCCTACTGCATTTATGTTTTTATTTCTTTGTTTTAGAAATAAAAAATATTTTTGTTTTAGAAATAATGCTCTTTGTAATTCCAAGTGTCATTTTAGTAATCCTTGTTGTAACAAATGATTTTATGGTACGTTTCCATAAATACCATTTATACGCTGCATAAATTAGATAAAATGCTTCTTTTTCATTTTAATTGTCCATCATTAGTTTAATTTCATTTTAGATAAATTGTTTGTTTTACACTTTAACTGTCTCTCATTAGTTAATTTATAGAATACCTAGTTATTTCATAGAATAACTAGTTAAAGTGTCAAATGAATAACATATTACACACTTTAACGGACACGATCAGTTATTACATGGAATAACTAGGTATTCTATGAAATAACTGCATTATATACTTTAACGGTAACATATACATAAAAGGATAATAATAGGGGAAAACATGTACATTATTTTTCTCCATAGCAATTTTGGATATTGATAACCAAAGACTGACACATTTTATACTTTACCAAATAAGTAAAAAAAAAAAAAAAAACCATGCTTTTTGAAAGTTGAGATAATATCTTATTCATAATTTGTCATCATTTAGTCCTACAGACAAGAATATGGATGCTATAACCCTTTATATCATATATAAATAACACTGTGGAGTCCATAGGGTGGTCAAGTATGTATTATATAATCTTATCCAAAAAGATCTTATGAGAGTCAATCTAACCCCCCTTCCCTCCCCTTCCTTTCATCTGGCCTAAATCTCTGAAAAGTATCTTAACTTTTCAGAAACTGTTTTAATAAACCTTTTAAAAATCCTTATTTGAACTCCTTGTAGTATTTCCTTTAGATGCATGCCTGTTATATTGTGTTCCCTCATTGGAAAAGAAAAATGCATGCACATCATATTCATTAACTAAAATGTATAACATTATCTATTGAACCATTCGAAAGTGTACGGATTAGGCTCCACAAACGGAATGAAATCTCCAAAGCTTTACTTGGTGGTGCAGAAGTTATAACATTTTCTCAAAGAAAGCTCACATGGGTATAATTTTATATTAACCGTAAAAGAAAGGGCAAAGAATGTTAATATTTAACTACAGGTGGTGCAGAAAGCTATAACGGCAAGTCATAAGAAGGTCACATAGATATTATTCTATATTAACCGTAAAAGAAAGGTTGAGGAATGTTAATTAAAAATGTATTATATTATACTGTAGGAAATCTCCCCCATATAATCAAATACACACAAATGCACATGAAAAAAGAATTTTAAACTAAATGCTGGCTAAATACCCTTGATTGGAATAACTCTTAAGGAAGTAATATTTAATTAAAAAATATATTTTATAGAAATACTCCAAAATTTTTAAGTATTTGAAATGTTTAATTTTTTTGCATGCTTTTCACAAGTGTTATTCTGAAAGGGATGGTTTTAACAAAGTCTCTGTCTTTTTTTATAGAATATTTTTATGTGAAGTAATTTAAAGTATAAGTGTCTCCATTATTTATATATTCCAAAATTGTAATATTAATATTTTTTTTTTCTTTTTTAGCCTAACCCTTACGACTTAAAAGAGTCTCGAGGTTCGTGGAGTGCACTTCAACAATCGTCCGCAGCTGCCTGCTACCCCTACGACCCGAGTGGACTTGCCACCTGTGCCTCTTATCCTGACAGGTAGAACAACACATGTGCTCCTTATATAAGTCCCAAATGCTGCTCATTTTACTTTACAGTTCTACACATCTTGTTAAAGTTATTTATGCTGATAAATGACTGAATATTTATCTTTTAATTATTTTATACCTACACTTTTATAAGATAAATTTTATCCATACTTAAAAGAAAGTTCATATAATTTAAGAGAAGCTCGCAATTGAATAAAACCTATTTGATTTCTTCAAGTGTTGCTACCATGTTTGACACAATGGTGAAAGGAGAAAGCTCTAAATATAACTTTAAATTTAAATAGTGTATTTTCAAAATGATTCCACTATCGTAATATAATTGCACTTACCAGATAATAACAATAATAAATTCATTCCAAAAATAACGATAATAAATTCAAGCAGACGATTTACAGCTCTGCGTTAAGTAGACTTGCCAGATATCCAAAAGTAAAGATAATAAATACAAGCAGACTATTTAAAACTCTGAGTTCTGTCGTTTTCAGTAGCTGATTTAATGTTCCATTACATGCTCCTATGAAAGAATGAAACTGACGATGCAAGTATTTTCGATTGACTTTAACATTTCTGTCTTTTAATTTATGATTTTAGTCTTCACTATTCTTACGAAAATAAATGTTTTTTAAAAGAATTTAACTTATCAATTCGATAAATTAATCATTATATTAAATAAAACGCTTCTGCAGAAAATAAGTACCATTCGTTCTAAGAACATTATGTTCTTAGTTACTAAATTATTTTTCTCCAAAATAAAATTTGGATTTTTTTTTTTTGTCAATTTTTTAAAAATATTGTTTTAATTTATTCCTGTATTTTCTTTGAACTTCGCTTTCATTATTCGGATGAGACACATTTTCACTTCCGTTATTATATTGAAAAAAGGATTTACTTGAAATATGAGAGAAAAAAGATAATGTTTCAAAAAATATTATGAATTATCTTAATAATTAACAAAATTATCATTCGATCTACATGAAATTGCTAATCAATATATTATATTTCAAATTTGTTTTAGTGTGAAATAATTATTGCTCAAAGAAAACCGTAATAATATAAAAAATTTTACACAGTACGTACTCATAAATAGAACAGCTGCCGACAGAACTGAAACCGCAAATAAGACGTTTCTACCAAAAAGTTTGTCAACAAAACGTTTTGGCCAATTCTATGATTTCAGATACCATTAGTTCTTCATTTCCCCAAGCAAAAAACTAAAGAACAAAATGCAAGACCGGAGCAATGATTTAATCGTTAGTATCATTCACCGAAACTCATAATAATGTAATAAGTGTTTAAATCTAAGTACAATAGCGCCAACCAGCGGAGTTTTAATTCTCTAGTTGCCCTTGGCGAAGGCAGTCAAAAGCGCCACCTGTAGCGAAGGAAATTATGCGCGTCTGCTCGCTTAACTGGGACTGCGAGGCACGAGAATTAGACAAATGGTTCCCTAATATCGGAAATGGAGATGAAGCTCTGATCCGATAATTATGGGCTTGCTCTTATGGGGAAGCTATTTCTCTTATTTCCAAATGATAATTATCGAATAATAACTAAACGGAAGGTGGCTGGAACCTGTGTTTATTCTTACATTAGCGGAGGAAGTTCGTTAAAGATGGTTTGTCCCGATTTTTGCAGAGGTTGATGGGAGAAAATAAGCAATTCTATTTCAAGGCGGAAAAGATGATTTCTTTCGTTAAAATATAAGTATATATTTAGCTCTCCTCAGAATAGAACAAGTTGTATTGTCAAAATGGTAGATTTGACGATTTTAAGGAATTACTTCATTTGAGACCTTCCTGAATTTGTAATATGATTTTGATATCTGACTGTTCGTCGAACTTTTAACGATAACTTTTAAATGTAACGAGTTGGAGCATAAAATTCGGCTTATGGTCTTTCATTAAAATCAAGATACAGATTGAATTTTAAATGAATAAACACAAAATAAAGTTTAATTTCGTGTCAGTTCGTGTGCGTGTAAACAAAACAACTTCAAAATCCCAGTGAGGTAAGTTGATAAAATTTTGTATATGGTTTCATGATAAAGACTGAAAAGCACCAAAATGTGGAAGCAAACCATATACCTATTCATATTCATGTAAATGTAGGCATGCCACATTAACAATGAACTAAATTTCTGAATTTTAGATTGGGTTTATTATACTAATATTATAGATCTGTGTGAAATTCTGGACCATATAGCTCAAAGAAAATAGTCCCTATACGACCAAACAAAAAAATTTACGTCTTCCCCACACACACAATTTGCGTTATAAGTTGAAGTTTCAAGAGCAAGTGGAATGGAAAATACATTCTTTGTTTTTACTTTTTGATCAATCTAAAATAACATCAAAAAATTTTCTTTTATTTTATTCAAATTTTAATCAACACTATATATCTTTTTTGCTGTTGTCGTTGATGAAGCAGTTGATAAACTTCAGTTTGTATAGAATGAGGGCACAAAAAATGAATTATGAAAAAAAAAAAAAAAAGGGGAAAAAGAAAAGAAAGAAACCGATCAGATGTGATTCCTTTATAAAAAGTGAAATACTACTATTTTCTGGAAAAGATTTAATGCCGCCAATATTTTATTTTTCAAAATAAACGTTTTATCATTTGATTTTGTGGAATCCTGTTGTTTTATTAAAAATCAATGTCTTTTTCAGGAAAAATGAATGTCTATTGAGTTTTTTTCAGAGAAATTATTTTATTGCTCATTTTATGGACTCCTGTAGTCTCATTAAAAATTAAAATCTTCTTGAAAATAAATGATAACCGTATAGATTTTTTTCAGAATAGCTTCTTTATCTTTCATTCTATGGAATCTTGCTTCCTTCTTAAAATAATAGTAAATTACTTATTTATGTGAGTATTTTATGAGTATGAGTAACTTATTTATGGCGCTTTAATTTGAGAATCTAACATTTATATTGGAAGAGAAGAATTGTTGTATAATGTCAGGGCATAGCCTAAGATGATGTACAACAAAATTTTAGAAAAATTGCTCATTTGTATTTATTAAATGATTACGGGTTCACTTGAATTGATACAATTCGAGACGAAAGAAAAATGTCATTCAAAAGGACAAATTCTTATTCTATATTATTTTCGTTCAAAATTGCTTTATAAGGAATAAAATATTATTTACAATGCTAAAAAAGTTTCATTAATGATATTGTAGCGAAACTTGTTCGAACTTGGCGCGGACTGAATGCCTCAATGGTAAAATGCTATGAATTAAACGCGACCTTTTGCAAGTTCGTATTTGACTGCAGACAAGTTTCCTTAAAAGTGTGTAGTTATTTATTTTCTGTTACTTATCGTTTGTTCTAGAATATTCTTATAATTTCTGTATCTTTCTAAATCTGGAAGGTTCGAATCATTTCGCCTAATGCATAAAAACAGATGTACGGTTTAGTTCCTTGAATAAAGTCTCGAGTTGAGATTAGCGAGAGTTTTCTTGAATTACTTAACACACGGTTTATCTACTAACTTCATCTAAGTTTAGTACGCTAACTACATCTATGGAACAATATTACAATTTTGTTGAAAGGAATTTCCATAAGTACATAATTATTCACTTTTCTCATAAGTTAATATTACATAAATATAATTAAAACATTTATTAATTTCGATCTTTTTATTAGTAAAGAAAATTGAATAATTATACATTTGAAATAAAAACTGTATTAAACATGCAAAAGACATCATAAAAAATTCTGTAGTAAGAATCGGAAAAAGCCATACATTTGTATGTTGTGCCTTATTCTGTAGAAAACATCTTTAAAGCTATATAAATAAATTTCGAATATTATTATATGAAAAGCGTAAAGATTTTGATACTCTAGGTTTTGGGCTTTTTATAATATAAAAATAATGCAATAAAATTGAGATAAAAATTTCAAACAAGTACATCAAATACAACAAAATATTAACAAAAGTAGAAAAAAATTCGGAGGTTGCAAAGTTTGGTTTGAATTTAAAAGAATGAAATTAAAAAATGTTCCTAAAAATAATAATTTTTATAATGTTCCAATGATATTTGAGAGAATCTTTTGATAGTAAAATTAAAATCTTCCCTCTTGTCGAAAATATTAATGTAAACTAATAATTTTATTTCAATGTTCAATTATTAAGTTTCAAATTATTTTTTTAAAAGCAGCAAAGTTCTTGGATAAATATTCTACTAAGTATTATTTTAGATATTTTATTATTAAATATTATCAGCAATATTAAATATGATCAGCAACATGCCTGAAAGCTTGAAGAAGAACAAGTAATTAATCTTCCGCCCCCCCAAATAATGACGAAAAAGCTTTTGCAGAACAGAGGACTATGAGATGCTGAATTTCTTATCATTGGTTGTAAACGACATTCCAACTATGTGCTTAATTATAAAATGCACAAAACGTTACTAGACTGCGACAAAAACAGAAACTTCAAAAATACTTCTATAATTATAATCGTAAAAATACAGTATCGCGATAAAGTTATCCAATTCAATATTGATAAAAAGTTTTTCAAATCATGCGTTTCTATATCGGTTACATTGTCATTACTAATGTGAATTAAATACAGGGTGGTTATAATTAAACTTCCGCTATAAACAGCATTCTACAACGAAAACGAGTCAACAGATTAAAACGAAATTTGCTATATAGACTATGCACGAAATGCGCTCCCGGAATTTTGAAAAAAAAAATTATTTCCAAAATGCACAACAGAGGGTGCCTTTTGCAGAAAAACATTACATTTAACACAATAACGGAATACAGAAACAATATTAACAATCCAGAACAAAAATTATGAGTAATAAAATGAAAAACCGAGAAAAGCTGGAATTTTCATAACGTTTCATGCGCGAAGTATCATAACTGATCAGTTACGATCTGCTGTTGAACATTTTGCAGGTGAATGAGGGTGGTCACTTGGTGCATCTTTCCCAACATCGTCCTGGACACGATTAACTTCTTATGTGCATTCTATTCTTGTTTCTGCAAACTGAACTGTTGTTTTTTTCTCAAACAGCGTACTGTTATTTTTTTCCTTACCTTTACTTATCTTTCTTACTGTGGTCCGATGACAAGATGATCAGAAACTATTTAATAAATGTTAATATCGTTTCTGTATTCCGTTTTGGTCGTTTATTGTGTTAAATGCAATATTTTTCCGGAAAAAGCGCCCTCTGGTTGATATTTTGGAACTTTTTCGAAATTCCGTGAGCGCATCTCGTATATAGTCTATATGTTACCGTTAAAGTATATAATGCAGTTATTTCATAGAATGAATACCTAGTTATTCCATGAAAGAACTGATCGTGTCCGTTAAAGTGTGTAATATGTTATTCATTTGACACTTTAACTAGTTATTCTATGAAATAACTAGGTACTCTATAAATTAACTAATGAGAGACAGTTAAAGTGTAAAATAAACAATTTATCTAAAATGAAATTAAACTAGGCAATTAAAATGAAAAAGAAGCCATTTATCTAATTTATGCAGCGTATAAATGGTATTTATGGAAACGTACCATAAAATCATTTGTTACAACAAGGATTACTAAAATGACACTTGGAATTACAAAGAACATTATTTCTAAAACAAAAACATTTTTTTATTTCTAAAACAAACAAACAAAAACATAAATGCAGTAGGGGTGGAAAGTAAATATATTTGTCGTGCGAGACATATGATATAGATTATTTTACACTTTAACGGGCTGCAGATCGTTATTCTATGAAATAACTAGTTAAACCATCAAATACAAGTGAGTTTTACACTTTAACGGACACGATCAGTTATTCCATGGAATAACTAGGTATTCTACAAAATAACGGATTTCATACTTTAACGGTAACATATATACCAAATTTCGTTGCAATCCGTTCATCCGTTTGCGTTGTAGGATGCTGTTTATAGGGGAAGTTTAATTATAACCACCCTGTATATTGCATGATTATTATTAAGTATTTTATATAAAAAAAAGTCTCGTGAGTTCATATTCAAAACTTCATATTTCAAAGAAAAAGGCTTCTTTATCGTTAGTTGAGACCCTCGGGGGGGGGCACCTCGAAATGAGGATGAGATGCTTCCGGCATGGTGGTTGGATCTCGCCACCCTGGAGGGTACACTAATAGGTGGGGGATCTGACTCCCCCCATCGATGACGGGACGTACTTCCTTCGGCGAGGGTTGTACCGTGGCCGGTGACGGCCCTTAGGACTCAACCACAGTTCCCGCCAATTGCTGTTGCGGCGGTCCGGTCATTCAGTTTTTATGGTTTAAATCCGTGTGCCTTAGGGCGGGTCGGAGAGTTAGAAGGTTGACTTATCGTTAGTTGAGAAATTAAAATATGTTTATTTTAATTTCTGGGGCATGAGATTCATAAATTTCAATACCTGATAGCTGTAACTGTTACTGTATGAGACATAGCTTCTGTATCTGATAGTATCACGAACTCCAGTGAATTTGCTTAAATAATAAACTCTAAGAAACAAAAGATGCCCGAGATTGACGAAAAGCATCCATGATTGTAAAGATGAAAGAATTGTATCTTTTGTTAGGTTTATATCGCACTATATTTAATAATAATCATAGGAGATAGATTTCGAAATGTTATTTTTTTCACTTCCTTAGTGATGATATAATAGTAATTTACTGATTCACTTCATTAACTAAAAAACCCAGGAGAAGCTTCGAACTTACTTTTAAGCTTAATAGCTAGTACTTTCAGTATTTCATTAATTACCAGTTTTTAATTTTTTTATATGACATAAAGTAAATTCAATGGAAATATTTGTTTATACCACGTCTGACTTGGATATCATAGTATAGCAGTGGAAGCAAATGCTTTCCTTGCTTATATATTGCACAGTAGTTACCACAGAAGTTGAAAAGGCAGTTCGCGGAAAGTAAAGGCATTTTGCATTATAATAATAATTGGGGTTTTTTTTCTGTAAGTTGTTATGCTTGAATTTTCGACAGAAGAATATCTTACTATGTTTAAAATTACGCTACAAAATTTCCAGAGGTAGTATCCATTTTAATGAAATAAAAATATAATTATTAAATGGAGTTTTCATAGAGAAATTAATTACCCAGAGTGGGCTAATAAGCCATATTTACATCAGCAGATATTTGCATTTTACATTTAGGGACCATCTTCATATTTAGATTGTTAAAATCCCAGCTTTGTTGTAAACATTAATAATAACATTTTTATGACACTCTAATAACATTTATAAAGTTATGATTCACATGTTGCAATTGATTATTCCTTGTGGAAGTTCAAGATTTACGGTACTGAAATTTTCTGGAAAAGTTCGATCTTCTGCAAAAAGAAAAAGTCGTTGTGAATTTTGATTAAATAATACTTGAGAGTGCATTGCTATTACATTGAAAGTGCTAAAATTCCAAATCATAAGTTTTATTGCATGAATGAACAGAAAAAAAAGAAAGTAGATCCCTTATTGTTTCCTCAAATATTTAGTATGCCTAATAAGAATTTAAAGTTAATTGAAACAAAGATAAAATTTGCTGATTTTTTCTTTTATACGTTTTATTTCAGAAAATTCATTTACATGTTTAAATATTTTAGAATCTTTATAAAACACTCGTTTTTCTCTAATTTATAAAGCATTACACCACTTCATTTTATAAATTTATAAATAAATTGGTGCTGCATTTCATTCACCAATAAATGACAACTAGTCTTCATTGATATTTTATTTTTGAACTTAATGCTACTAACAAATGTATTTTTTTATTTTCACACAAATTTTCGTACTCAAAAGGCACAGATGTGCTATGAATGTTGCTACAATATGGAATGCAAATGACAGAACATCACACCGATAATTCATTTTTTTTTTTTTTTTTGTTCTGGTTATCTGTGATTTTAGCAATTGGAATATATTTTTTTCTCTTTTATTTAAAACAGTCGGCATTTTATCTTATATTTTATTATTTTATACATGAATATAAATTTTAAATTATGCATATTAATTAAATAGAATTTCTTTGAAAGAAAGAATTATAAAAACGATCTTTCGATTTCTTTTATACTGACCTTTAGATCTGAGATCGACATAAAAAAAATATTTATAAGCTCTAAAGAGCTAATAGAGAACTAAAAATTATTAAAAAAAATATCTACGGTATTCAATCAAAAAGACCAGCATTATATTTAAAAGCTTAAAAACATGTATGTGTTTAAAATTCATTTGATGAAGACATAAAATCAATGATTGCTTAATTCGCGGATAAATTATTTGACAAATAACTATTGTCAATTTAAAAGCTGTCAAATAAAAATAGTTATAAATATTTTAAAATTTAAAAATCACTTCTCTTTTTCTCAGTAAGTAGCATATTTTTTAAAAAAAGTAGTAATTTAAAAATGAATTATCTTTCAAATTTTATGCATTATTTTGTTATAAAACATCTTTGCAAACCTCATACAAAACTGTTACAAAATCACTTTTTCCAAGAGAGATTTACTCATTACGACACTCAGGCGAATTGGAACAAAGTAATTTGTCACACTTAGAACAAATAATAAAAACAAGTTTGTTATTTACTATTTGATTAAAATTTTCTTTAAGATGTAAAATAATGGCGGTGTGTAACGTTTTGAAGTGAATAAAAGTGTTAGAGGAAGATTGAATACAATGAATGCTTTGGTCACTGAAATGAACACATTTTATTAAAATATATAGAAATGACATAGAGCATTTGCACATTATTTAAAAATTCTCTGACAACAGTTATTAATGATTGAATCACATGTGGTCTTTTCTAAATTGTGTAAAGAAATGTATGGAGATTTCTGTAGGAAAAACTAAGCCAACATATAACATCTCAAATAGCACACTTCAATAGCTAGGAATCAATGTTTAGGCAAATATTTTGTCAAATAAACAGGAAAACAATTCTTAACAATTTATTTTGTTATATCTCCATAAAACAATGACCCTTGGTTTTATATAACTTGAATTAATCGTAAGTAATATATCAGGCATACACAAAAAATGCGATCTTTCATTTATATAATCTTTTTTATCTATCCATAATTTTTAAAGTGGTAAATTGCCTATAACCAATAGAATTGCAGTATTAACTTTCGCAACTTAGAGTCGCTGTATGATGCAATCTAACTCATTAGGGCGTGAGATTTGCACAGACATTTCAATTAATATGCTTGAAGTTTCTTTTTAAAAAAAATTTCATAACATTTTACAGATATGTAATACTATAATTCCAGTTATTTATAATTTTCAGAAACTGCAACTTTATCTTTACAAAATATATTCACAGATGTATAAACAGTTAAAAAAAACATCTAGATGTTGCACCTGTAATGCAAGCAATACCCTGACCTAGCCATAGGCCACGCGGAAATCTTGATGGGGCCACCGAAGAGCAACCCACTTAGCACGAAGGAGTAAATGACACTTGATGACATTAGACACAAGCAAACAAACAAAGGACCCTCTAGAGAAAACGCATATTGGTACAGATAAAAGAATAGGAAAAACATTACATTTTACATTACATATTAAATTGTGAAACATTAAAAATTCATAAAATACATTAAATGTACGTTCACTTTTTGCATTAGGAGAGAACTAAAGACAGGAGCTTTGGCAAAATGTCCCTAATAGAAGATTTAATGATTGGAATTTTTACGAGTTCTTCGACGTCAAGAGACATCCATTTTCTTGGCCATATGAGTCTCTGTTCTCGCCATAGTGCACAGGCTTTGATCACGTGATTTATAGATCCTTCTTCGGTGCCACACTGACAAGTAGAACTTTTGTCAAAGGAATGACTTTGTTGCACAGAAAATACACCAGGTTTAGAGTATACTTGGTTAAGATAAAATTCGCCCTAAATATGGTTAAGAAACATTAAAATGCTGATAGGTTGTTCTCTCCTTGATGGAACTGTTTTATCTCTCCTGCTAATCCTGAATTATTAGTTTTTTTAGTCTCATTTCAGAGTCGGAATTCGGATTCATGGAAAGATATTTCTTGGGTTTCTAAGTTTAAAACTTCTTTTTCTAGTGTATCTAAGAGTTTCCATTTCATCGATAGACAAGGCTGATTTTAAGATAAAATACTGAAGGAGAAAAAGGCCCTGCTACGAAAAGATAAGTGTAAAATGCTGGAAAAATAATATTCTAAGAGATTAAATGACATCGAACTAATTTCTTGATTTGACGAACAAATTTTTAAATATCAACTTGCATGAACTCTCGCGTGATCGAATATGAAACTCTGTGGTCTCTTCAAGAATGGAAATTATGGTTATAGAGACCTTTACAATAACAACTATTTCACATACTGTTGAAGTAGAAACTTTTGCTGTTTCAAAAAATTTAGAGTCACTGCTTATCCAGTGGGATTAAAAATATTTGATGATCCAGAATAGTTACATATTCTAACGTCTGGCATATGATATAACCTTTTATCTGTTTTTATGCATCCAAAATCCATAGTCTTCACCAGCGCTGGTATGAGACGTTAAGGTAGTTGAAATATCTATACTCCTTATGCAAATGGCAAGTGATGTTGCTATCATGGAAAGTTCGCCACCATTTGAATCTGAACTTCGTTAATCATTAAATAAATTTGTGAAGTTGACTCATAAAGGCAACATACATGCGTTGCGCAATCCATCAAGATCTTTACATGATGAAAATTTTCAATTTAATGTACTAAAATTTCAGAGCAAATTTCATTATTGAACGTTATTTTTTTTATTTTGAAAAAGTTATTTCAACCCTATCTGAAATATATTTCATCAATAATAAATGTTTATTAAAACGACAACAGCGCCACCATGTTGTCAACTTGGCAATTATGCAGTATGGCGTACTTCATAATCATTATGCTGTTCAAAAATTCTTAAGCAAAACTCTTACCAAACACGGATGAACATCCGTTGCTTTACAGACATGCTCAGTGAATTTTTCGTGTCTTAAAAACAGTATTTGTCTACATAAAATTAATGAAGAGTTATTACATATAATCGTAAAATACAATTTGCAAATAAGAAAGAGATATGAAAAATAAATGTAAACCTTTGTAGAGTGCATAATTATTGTTACAGTGACACCTATTGTCGAATTTATTCACTAATTTTGTCAAAATAAATTTTGAGAGCATTATCTAAAGAAAGCTCATACCTAAATTTCATGTCATAATAATGAATAAAATGTTTTTCAAAGACAATTGATTTGTAGCAACTTTTTATTTTCGCATTCGGAATAATAACGCAAGAATTTATAAAATTTCGCTTGAGAAGTATGTATACTAACGAATCTTGGCCCAATTGCATTATTTTGTAAAATAAAGGTAATTCCAGTTTCAGTAATCATGCAATCCACTTCTAATATTCTACCAAGTATAAAATTGTGGTTAGAATCAACACTCAATACTGCAGTAAAGTTTGCAAATATTAATAAATTTTATGCTATCTTTAACTTCGTAGTTAAAGGGGGTGGAATCTTATTTGAAATAAGTCAATGTTGAAAGTGAGTACAATCCCAAAAAAAGTAACTATCAATTTTTATCTCATTTGTATTAATAAATATTATACGACATGTATTTGAAGAGTTAAAATAAACAAAAATAGTTCCTTCATTTATTTTTAATTTTATATCCGGATACTACTTTTCTTAAATCACATAACATACTATAACAAACAATCAGTAGTTTTTAATATTTTATTAAAAAATATGGGTTTTTTTTTTTTACATTTCTTCTCACTAGCAAAGTGAAACATGACATTAAACGGAAATGAAAACAAAGACATACTGGGATTGTTCCATATAATATTATCAATATGGTTTTTAACAGTAAAAAGTGGTATTGAAAAGAATGAAATGCTATAATTTTACCCTTTCTGCTTATGGCTATATATATGGAAACTATATATGGAAACCATAAATTTCTCGTATATTTTTAAAATATACTTCTTTTCCTTTAATACTGTGCTTGCTTCGTCATATACTTTAGAGAACCGAATATGCATTACGACAGAGTAAATCGAATCTATGTATCGAATTGCATCGATCTAGTTCTCTTCGTTTTGTAGTTATCGCGCTAGCTTATATTCGTACAGTCGGACAGGCAGACTTTCTCTGAAGGGATTTTGCACAATTTGGTAGAATCTACAAAGATAGCTCGTATAGCAAATTTCATCCGACTAGTTCAAAGAGTTTTTGATTGATCTTTATCGCAAACACACGGACAGACAGAAAGACGGACATTTTCCGAAAAAGAAACTTGAGGAAATCAATAACGTGGGGATTCATTAAAATCGCGAGTTCGAATTTTTTTGACAATTAAGAAACTTTCTCTATATTTTGCATATGAGAAAGTAAAAAGTGAATGAAAAATGGAATTTTATTTCTTTATAAATTCTTCGTAGTATTGTAACTGTTTCATTTTACAAACATAAGGACCAAATTACTTATTTTTATACTTAATTTCAAGGTGGACTCTATATTTTGTATAAAAAAAACATCATTTTTGTTTGTTTAAACTTATTAATGATTATTTTATGTCCTCAAGATTTCTTATAAAAGTCTCATATTTCCTAAAATTAATCTGCCGTAATTACAATTATCCTAAAAATATGTAAAATCAAGTAATGAAAATTTAGGCATCAAACATTATTAAATATTGAATTTAATATTAATTTTTTAGATGAAAAGTATGCCCAACATTTTATTTAAATATTCATTGGAAAATGAGCAATTTCAAATAGTTTTAATGATTCATCAGGTATTTACATTTTATATTATCAATAATTTTTATCAGTTTAAAAAAATGAATCTTGCCAAAAACTTTTTTGTTGGAAATAGAAGGATAGCTGTAAATTTAAGTGGCGAACCTTGGCTAAATTGCGACAAAGTATTGTTGGAGACGATTTTAATTTTTTTTTATTTGTGCATTTTTAAACTTGTATACAGGGTGGTCAAAAAAAAAAAAAACTTCCCCTATATATGAAATCCTAGCGGCCTATCCGCTCAACCAATCGAACCAAAATTTCAGACATGGTTGTTTCAAGGTATGCGCTGGAGATTGTGATGATTCTAAACAACGTAGAACTCACGGTTACGGTTACAGTGAGAGAATTTCGAAATTTTCGAATAGCAACACCCACTTTTTCCTTGCGCAAATTGATCAGCGTATTGAAAAACCACAAATGGCGTTGGAACGATTAGCGTGTGACGAAAATTGCCGCCGTAAAGCATATGCAAAGAAGAGCATTATAAAGGACTAATGACAACACAGAGAGGAAAGAGAAAAAAAGTTTTTATTGGAATGGAAAGTTATAATTACAGGTTTTCAACGTGTTCATCTTCGCAGGCGACAACGCATTGCATTCGGGAGGTTGTGGACAACAATGCCGAACGTAACATGAAAGGAAGAATCTGCATAACTTTACGTGTTATCGCATCTTGCAATTCTGACACAGTTGCAGAATTCCATTATTCCTGAATTGCAGCAAAGAAATGTCATTAGGGACATTGTATGGATGCAAGATGGGACTCCTCCACACGTCGCCCAATGTGTTCGACCAGTGCTGCAACAACACTTTGGTGATAGTGTCATCTCTAGTAACTTTGCAGTTTCGTGGCCACCGCGATCCCCCGACTCACTCCTATGGATTTCTGGTTCTGGGGTATCTGAAATCTAAGGTGTATACGCCTGGTCCACGAGATGTGTCAGAATTGCAAGATGCTATAACACGTGGAGTTATGCGGATTCCTCCTTTCATGTTACGTTCGGCATTGTCCACAATCTCCCCAATGTAATGCGTTGTCGCCTGCGAAGATGAACACGTTGAAAACCTGTAATTATAACTTTCCATTCCAATAAAAACTTTTTTTCTCTTTCCTCTCTGTGTTGTCATTATTCCTTTATAATACTCTTCTTTGCATATGCTTTACGGCGGCAATTTTCGTCACACGCTAATCGTTCCAACGCCATTTGTGGTTTTTCAATACGCTGATCAATTTGCGCAAGGAAAAAGTGGGTGCTGCCATTCGAAAATTTCGAAATTCTCTCACTGTAACCGTAACCGTGAGTTCTGCGTTGTTTAGAATCATCACAACTCCAGCGCATACCTTGAAACAACCATGTCTGAAATTTTGGTTCGATTGGTTGAGCGGATAGGCCGCTATGGTTTCATATATAGGGGAAGTTTGTTTTTTTTTGGACCACCCTGTATAATCCATTATTAACATTTTATACACTAAATCTTTTAGTATACTTTACTCTTTTTAAAGTGGTATTTTTAGTTTCTATTAAGCATGACTGGCAACAAAAAAGCTGGGTTGCTCCTTTTTTTTTTTTAATGCGTCTATAGAAATTAAAATCTGTAAACTGAAATTTAATTGCATGTTATTTTGGATAATAGAATATAAATTTGCATTGGTCAGATAATCTGATGGAAACCTTTTGAATGTCCCGGTTAACAATCCTTATGTTCGTGGCAAGTCCATAATAATTTCAATTACTTTTAAGATCATGGTTAGAAGATTTAGAGTATTATCAACTGAAATGACAAAAGCATACTAAAAGAAGAGAAATGACAGAGTAATGTATACGCAGGTAAAAATTTGTTTTTGTAAATTTTGAAATATAATCTTGATTCACGAATCATATGCATCATGATTTGCATGATAGAGATGATGATGATGACAAGTCAAGTCAACCATCTAACTCTCCGACCCGCCCGAAGGCACACGGATTTAAACCATAAAACTGAATGATCGGACCGCCGCAACAGCAACATTGGCGGGAACTGTAGTTGAGTCCTAAGAGCCGTCACCGGCCACGGTACAACCCTCCCCGAAGGAAGTACGTCCCGTCATCGATGGGAGGAGCCAGATCCCCCACCTATTAGTGTACCCTCCAGGGTGGCGAGATCCAACCACCATACCGGAAGCATCTCATCCTCATTTCGAGGTGCCCCCCCCCGGGAAGATAGAGATGATGACAAATATGACTCTTGATATATTATGACTTAATATGACTTTTACTTTGCAAGTGGTTTTTTCCTCCATATTATATTCTATAATTCCATATGCAATGCGTCTAATGGCTAAATAAGAAAATCAATAACAGTCTTCGCTATCAAAAGGACTCGTATAATTAATTAGGATTGTATATATGCAAAATTTTTAAGCTCAGGCTGAAGAGAGAGAAGACACTTTGAAATTTAAACTAAAAATAAATTTCGAAATTTTTATTCCATTCCGGGACGCATAATTTAAGTACAAGCGCGGACAAAACACGTCCGTTCACAGCGCGGCACAAGAGCGAAAAAGAGAAAGCTAATGAAATATTTATCCCCGTGATTATATACTGATATAATCCTGATCCTGATATAATCCTGGGATCCTGAGATTTTGATAGGGAATTTTTTACACGTGTCGATTTAGGTGAGGGAATTGTTATAGGGATCTTTTAAAAGAATGTGTTAGATCGACAAATTTTTATCCCTGCACTCGGAGTGTGGGAACTTGTTGATATATATATATATATAGTTTTCGTGATTTATAATATAATTTATTTGTCATTCATAAATTTTGATACATATTTTGAATGTTTCTTAAATTAATATGCCCATTCAATAAAATAAGGAAACACTTTTTATTTACTGCAGACCAAATATAAGTGACTATTTTGTTGTAAAGGGTAAAACAAATTCAGAAATATTAACTCTACAAATGATTTTTCTCTATAGAAATTGCATGCATTCACGTATTTCAGTTTTGTACTGTTTTAAATAAAAATGAATTAAAATTTAAAATTTATTATTGAGGTTTTAAAATATCCTGATGCAAGTAGAATAATTTCTATAGACAAATAGACAAATTAATTTCTTATTGAGTTCAAAAAGTTATATTATCTAAAAGAGAAAGTTCTTTGCAATTTAATTATTTGAAAAATTATGTATGCTCCTTGAATATCTATCTCATTCATGCATTTTATGCCATTGGTATGTTGCAAACATACGAATAAATCAATCAATGCTTTAAAACATATTCAAAATTTTATTTCTGTATTATGAAAAGAGATAATTTAGTGAGAAAAATGTTATTTCAAAATTATATGGTTTTGGATTGTTAAAGTGAACAGTACAATAAATTATGTATGTTTAAATTTAATATTATTTGTTAAAAAGGGGGATATAAAAATATCGAAAATACCTAATTATTGTTTACATCTTTGTCATGACAATATGGACTTCTTTTATTACCTCTAAGTCAGATAGACTGAATTCCTGCTAGTTCCATCTTTCACTTATGAAGATCTGTAGATTGGTCTTTAGTTACAACAGCAACTAAAAGGAAACTTACAATTTCTTACTCTCTGCAGCATTGATGACAGGTACAAGGCAAAACACATCATAAATTGTAATTCTTTACTTACAGCAGCTGCATTGGAACGAAAGATGAATATTGAGACCAAGTTACTGTATAAATGTTTTATGTAATTATATATTCCGTTTACAATAACTTATAAAGTGGTAGTTCTTGACTGTTCGACCCCCGACTATTTTGACTACTTTTTCAATGTGAAATTTAATGCCTCATTTACAAAAAAAATAATAAAGAAATCAATTAAAAAAACTCTTTTAAAAAAGAATTTTTTTCATAATGTTCAACAAAAATATCATAAGAACATAATTATTAGAAACCCTGCAGCTGAGCCTCTTTTCATAGAACTACCATAATGTAAACAAATAAGCGGAGAACATATATTTGCAACATTTATTCATCAGAATTAAGTAGAAAGTAATATGCAATATTCTATAACATTAATATTTTTCCGATTAATATTTTTCACTATGCTGTGCTATAGAATAGTGCATATGATCCAATCTCTGGTAAATGACGAAATGTATGTTTCTAATGTTCCGTAACGTTCGAATTTATAGAATTGTAAATAACTTTGAAATTGCTTATATCTAATTAAAAATAATTTATTAAGCAATAATAGACTGCGTTGTTCGTAATAATTACCCATAAAGTAAACAAATTAGCTGATGCTATATACTTGCAAATTTTGTTCATCAAAATTAAGTTACAAGTAATATGCATCATCATTAATACTTTTTTACTACGCTGTGCTGTAGAATAGTGTATATGATCCAATCTCCGGTAAATGATGAAGTTTATGTTTCTACATATCTTAGTGCTGCAGAAATAGATCCACGAAAAATAGTTTTCAATGAGATACAAAACTCTATTTCAGAAATTAGTCATTACCGATTTTTAGAACTTTAGTCCATTTAATTATATAAATAGCTTATAAATATACTATTAATATATTTTGGTTTATTTATTTCCACGCAGAGACGAATCACACTTTTTTTCCTTCGCTTGGCAATAATCATGTGGTTTATAACTGCTTTCTACTCACAACTGAAAATTCTTCTTCTAAAGGATGTCCCAAATTTAACGCAAGATTTGAATTTACCCCCATTTGTGCCGTAAAGTGTTGGCAACCCAATTTTTAAAAAAAACCATTTGACAACTGATAGTTTAGGATTAGTAAAAAGGGGAGTGTTACACGATAAAAAAAGTATTAGCGTAAAAGTTGAATTAAATAAAAAATAAGGGTTTTTTTTCTTTAAATTGTTATACTGTAATGAATCGTAAAAACACAGGATAGGGTTATGTATGGAATAACACATAGAGCAAATGTTCTCCACAGTTTTGCTGGCAATACGCACCCTTTTGTCGAAATTTTCCATGACCATTTTGCATAAATGTAGCTGAATTGCGTTGATGCAGTATTGAATTTCCTCCTTCGATTCACGCGTGCTTGTGGACTTGTTGGCATAAACTTTTGATACTCAAATAACCCTATAAAAAGAAATCTTATGATGTCGAATCACACGACCTAAGGAGCCAATTCTCAAATTTTCGAACTGTGGCCCCAGACATTCAGTATTTTTTAAATATTGTTCAACAATGAAAACACGTTCTTCTATCGTGTAACGCTCCATTTTTACTAACCCTAAACTATCAGCTATCAAATGGTTTTTTTAATAGGGTTGTCAATACTTTACTGCACGAATGATGGCAAATTCGAATCTTGCGTTAATTTTGGGACATCCTTCATAATTAAAGACTTGTAGACTAAATCAAATTCTACGATTATATTTTCTGTCATCTAAATGCATGGATAGGCTTGAGTCACGATGAATGTCATTTGAATACATGGAAATACAGATAGTCTATTAGATGACCGTCTCATATACACTACACACACAGTTTCTAAATTATTTTTTTAAAATTTTTTATAAAAAAATTACAATGGTGGAACTATTGTACGCCAATGGCACGCAAGGCGCTCTCTGGCATGACAATTTTATTTGATAGTGTGCGAGAAAGTTTTGGGGAGACCCCTCCCACTGGCTTTTTTCAAGGCCAATTGCCACTTTTCGATTTCAGTATAATCTATTCATCCCGTTATCAATTCCTATATTATCGATAGCATTGAACAATTCTATTACCACTCACAATATAAACTCCAACAGCTCTCGAAGTAATATTCGAAGTATAATATTGAATTCCACAATTCGTCACTGGAGGTTTCTACAAATAATCTTGGTGTGGGAAAAAATATTCGTTTTCCATGCGTAGTAACTGCTTTTATAATTACCAACAAATTCATTCACAGAATTTCCATTCTTTTCATTTTGTATTTGAAATCCTGATCACAAAAGTGCAAATTACTTAAAATCAAAATTGGTCCCGCCTTTACTTTTTCTATGAGTCTGAAAGTGCTTTAAATTCTAAAGAATATATAGACCAGTACATTCATTACTTTAACTTCGTATAATAGAATTTATATCACATTCTAATCTCAAATGCAAGACAATTCAATCAGTTTTTTTTTTTAAAGGAAGGATCACAAAAGGTAATTTAATCTCTTTGACTACGAAACAGTTTGTTGATTTCTATCTACTACTTTTATCTCTAAAGTAAAGGAAAGAAATCGTCTAAGTAAAACGATCTCACTAAGTAAAAACGAAATACGAAAATAATTAGATAATAGAAAAAGAATCCTAATCTGGTTTCGATTTTTTTTTAATATATATATTAAGGGATCAATGTTTAATGTTAAGGTCAATATTATATTCTGAGAGCTACCTAAATTCTTATGCTGAGCAATTGGTTTAATTATGATGCCATCACTTAAAATACTTAAAACTAAGCATACTCAGTATTATGTTCAAATAAAAATAGCTTCAGAATAATTATTTTTATTTAAAATCATTGTCGTTACTTTATAATAATGACAATAGTTTTAAATAAAAAATATTTATAATAAACAATAAAAAAATTCATACTTATATATATGTGTGTGTCTTTTATATATTATAATAAAAATATTTATAATTTAAATAAAAATATTATATATTATATTAAAAAGTATTTCAATAATAAATAAAAATATCATATATCAAAAAAATAAAAATATATATATCAAAAATATTACATTATATAAATACAATAACATGAGGATGAGGTTTTCGTATAGTAGTTAGTTCTCACTCTGGTGGGTACAGATATGGTGTTGGGTCGGCTACCCCTACCGATGACGGAACGCGCCTCCTACGGGAGAGATTGTAATGTGGCCGATTATGGCCCGTAGGTCTCAACTTCTATTCTGACCAATGCTGTCGCGGCTGTTCCGTGTGCCTCACAGCTGGTCGAAGTTTTTAACTTTTGACTATCTTATAATAAAAATAAATTATCATCAACCTCTTTTATTTGAGAATCTATAGTTGCAATATATCATGTTACGAATTGGTTCATTCAAAATAAGTATTGCCTTAAAAGTAAATATCAATTATTTAGTAAGCTAATTTGCAACCAAGATATGAAATTTGAATATATATATATATGAAAAACCATTAAAAAATACAATAAAAACATTCTGATCAAAATTTTGTGTTATATTAAGAACAAAAATAAAAAAAAATTTAACTAACTAAATGCGTTTTTCTTTCACCGAATGACTGATGGCTTATTTTAAATTAGAGATTTTCCAAATGCAGAGCATGTTTATAAAAAAAAAACCCAAATAAGTCGGCTACTAAAAAAATAAGTAGTCTAAAAATATCGATAATTGTGATGGACATATTTGTTTACCCAAGAATTTTTTTAATAGCTGTTCGATAATTATTTACTTTCAACATGAATTCAAAATCCCTTTGGGTTCCAAACACATTAAAATAAAAACATTCCCCATTCTAAGTAATGACTTCTATAGGAGGGTTCAATTTAGGGCATTCACCATTCCCCTCCTCCCCTTTAACTTCGCTCGTGATCATCGTCTGGGGTCAGCAGCGTTGCGTTCAGAATGATGGATCTCCGCCCCTTTTTTATTTGATAATCGTCTGCTATTTATCTACATCTTCCGTTTTCAATGGCAACAGTTCTTAATTGGTTCGAAAAAACCACCACGCCTTCCCCTGACAGAAATCACGATTTCAAACAAACCACAGATCGTTTGACACATTTCTTTTCTTTATTCTTTATTACGATTAATTCTTCTTGAGCAAACGATTTGATTTATAGGTTTATTTTTTTCTATTTTATTTTTATCGTTTTCTTTCTTCCTTTCATCGATAAGAGAGAGAAGTTAGCTTTTCTTCTCATTTGGCGGAGAAGTAGTTGAAGTAGTTTCTTTTTTGCGGTGGTTATTTTCTGCTCTATCATTCTGAGGACGAGGGGAGGAGTCGTGGGTTTCGAATGCTGAAAGGTACAAACGTTTTTCCACTGAGAACAAGTTATAATTAGTGTCAAAAGCATTGGAGTTTTGATTGTAGATGAAATCTGATACTTCTTTCCCCTCCCCTTTCTCCGTTTAGAATAAGATCGTTTGCAGGTCGTGACGAAGGGATGACCAAGGGGTCGTCCATCTTCCTCGCAGACGACTTCATTGTAAATTTGAGAAATGGCACTAAATTGCAGTATATGAAATGGTATTTTAACGACCCGAGTAAATGATTATGAATGCCCTTTCCAGGCTCATCTTCTTATTTATATAGAAGATGATTTCTGGGTATGGGAACCTGAGGTTCGAGATACATCCTGTAAAGGTGTTGTATCCGGAAAATCGAACGCTTAGAAACAAATTAGCTCGTAATAAATTGCATTCAGAATATGAAATGATTTGTCTCATGATAAAGCCGGTTTTTAAGCGTGGTAAATTATGTTGATATCATATAATACCTCCAAATATGCCATGCCGTAGATTTTATGTAAATTATTCGTTAATTTCTGGTGATTCATAATGATGAAAAAATTGTCATGCAAAATTATCGATAAAATTGTGAATAATAAAAAAATAATGAATAAAATAAGTTTAAATTATTATTCTCAGTATGCAATTTCGAATTTAGTACAAAATAAATTTGTAATTTGTTTTAGACTTCATAGCACATTTGATATCCTTTAATACAATGTTATATAAGCTTGTATTAATAATTAATGCAGTTGTATTTGCTTTCCTCTCTTGCTGGCTAAGCTTGTGTCAATATACAAAACAAAACTAAGACTGATATAATTTATTCAGTAATTAATGTAATTGTATTATGCTTTCCTTTCTTGCTTGTTAGTTTGTGTCAATATACAAAACAAAACTAAGCCTGATATACTTTGTTCAATAATTAATGCAACTGTATTCCGTTTTCTTCTCTTGCTTGCTAAGCTTGTGTCAATATACAAAACAAAACTAAGACCGATATAATTTATTCAGAAATTAATGTAATTGTATTATGCTTCCTCTTCTTGCTTGTTAGCTTGTGTCAATATACAAAACAAAACTAAGCCTGATATACTTTGCTCAGTAATTAATGCAATTGTATTCCGTTTTCTTCTCTTGCTTGCTAAGCTTGTGTCAATATACAAAACAAAACTAAGACTGATATAATTTATTCAGAAATTAATGTAATTGTATTATTCTTTCCTTTCTTGCTTGTTAGCTTGTGTCAATATACAAAACAAAACTAAGCGTCAACTACTTTGTTCAATAATTAATGCAACTCTATTCCGTTTTCTTCTCTTGCTTGCTAAGCTTGTGTCAATATACAAAACAAAACTAAGACTGATATAATTTATTCAGAAATTAATGTAATTGTTTCATGCTTTCCAATCTTGCTTGCTACGCTTGTGTCAATATAAGACACACAAAAATTCTTTTACTATTAAAGAATGAATTATTAAAAAAAGTTGAGACAATTTCCAGTGTTACTCTTTGAAATAAATAAAAAGGAGGCAAATCTGAACTTTTTTATTAACTATATCATTGGGTATTCAAGAAAAAAAAACAAATTAACACAATATTCTGCAATTAGTAAACATCAATCGCAGTTTGGTTTGCATAACATCTATCTATAAATATATAACGATTGTGAGAACCGAAAAGTCAGGAATTTGCAAATCGTCATGTGGTATCACCACGAACTTTTTTTTAAATTATTTTATTTGTTTAAATTTATTGTACATCATATATTTAAATTTATTTCTTATAAAGCAGCATTGCCATGTCTTTTTAGCATTTAGATGTGAAATATAATAAAAATAAAGAATGGTGTATCAGCTTAATGCTTTATAATGTTCTAAAATGCGGAACATTGTGTATTTAAATAAATTCTCAATTTAACTGCCTGTCTCTTAAGATTCCATGAAGCAACTATTAAACTTATACTAGAATCCTTACATCTGCATATGAGTTATAATTTTTTAATTAAAAATACCAGAAATTTTATGATTATCTTAAAATTTAAATTTCTAACCATTCCAAAGTTTTTATATTTATTTCAATTTTCAGATACGGATCTATGGATAGTGTGGCTAGGCGGAAAAATGCAACTAGAGAGACCACCAACACCCTGAAAGCTTGGCTCTATGAACATCGGAAGAATCCATATCCTACCAAAGGGGAGAAGATCATGTTGGCCATCATCACGAAAATGACTCTCACGCAGGTTTGTTCCAAAAATGTCTTCGGCTGGTATAAAATTGGATATTTGATCGTTACAGATCAAATTAAAAGCCTCTAAAAGTACAAACACGTTTAATTTCCATTTAGAATAAAAGTTTTACAGAACGCCTGCAGCAGAGTGCGGCTCAAGCCAATAAAAAGCAACATAACAGCCGTTGTTAAGAACATAATACAAATTGAACATTCAATTTGTTTCCAGATATAATGTCATACATTTAAATGATAATTTAAAAAAACCCAGAGACAACACAGTGAGAAAAAAATACGAAAACAGAACTAATAAATTAAAGACAATTCTAATTAAAATTATAAATACATCCAACAATATTAATTTTCCATCCATATATGCAGATATCAAATATTGTTAAACAAAATTAGTTATTTTCTTTAAATTCAGAATAGATTTATAAATTCTAAAATAATATACTATAACAAATAGAAGGATAGCCTCTAGTGGCGAAAGTGAGAAACAGGTAGTCTACCACTTGGTACTGGAAATGAAGCGTCCTTAGGAGTTGTCTAAATTGTCTCACGTTTTAATTGATTTGTATCTAATTGTTTGTGTCTGTAGCTCATTAAGTCTTAAATATAATTTTATTTGAGCTAGCCAGCGTCTGTCATTCTTAGATCACTCAGTCACAGTACTAGTTTTATATTTCAGCATATTATATTTTATAAATAATTTTAAAAAAAATACTTTGGCATTTTTACAGCGTGTTCAATTAAAATCATGAAAAGTAGTATAATATGGAAGTATGTTAATTATGGATTTGTTGCACGATTTTATGTTTAATGCAGTGGTAGATTTCCTATTAGGAAACAGTCTTTAAGCCGCTAGACTGAACGGGTACATGCAAGTTGATTTAAAAAAATCTTACCGATTTAATTACCAAATAAATAAATTTGCAAGGTATACAAATAGTGTGAGTTACAAAATATCAAAGGCTGCAATGTGTGTTTATATTTAATTATTTTGATCAATATTAAATAAATTAATATATATTTATTTATAATGTATTAAAATAATAATTTTGCATTTATTATATTCTAATATCTGGTCTTGTAAAATCGTAATTTTTAAAGATATTTTTGATTGAAGTTTATTGCCTGCCAATAATTTCTCATGGTAATTAAATGATTTTATTTGAAGGTGAAAAAAACATTAAATATTGATTATGATTAATTTTATTAGAATTTTATTACACTAGTCCTTTTTATACATACATTAAAAAATAAACAAACAGAAATCTATTTATTTTCTCAACTTGAATAAAAATATATATATAAATTATTTAGAAGCTAATTATTAAAAATTTCTTGACTTTTGCAACCAGTTTTTAAAACAGCAGCTGCATAAAATGCACTGCCGGGACCGAAAGATTTTTGAAATCCACCACTGATTTGTCTCCCATTCAACTGATTGTCTTGTACAAAACGCCACAAGGGGGCGCTCTCTGCTCAAGGGAAAAAAGAGGTGCTAAAAAGCAAGGTTTTCTTGCAATGAATGTATCGGACAAAATTTGAATAGCTAGATTAACAATAAATCATTCGATATAAATTTCAAAAAGAATAAAAAGTAGTGCCAAAAAATCAGTTCGTAGGAAATTTTGATCCAGGTTTTGAGGAAAGAACTAATACATTTGCATATACTCACATTTTATAAAGGACACTCATAAGTATAAAATAAAAAAGGTTCAGAATTTTTTATCATTTATAAATTGAAGACTTTGATGGCGCTTATTTTGGTAAACTGGCCTAATTATTAGTTTTTATTAATTTTTAATTCATTTTAATACATTTTTTAAATTCTATCTTAAATTTTAAGCAACTTAAAATTTATGAATCTTAATTCGAAGGTTTCAACGTGGTTTGCCAATGCTCGACGCCGTCTGAAGAAGGAGAATAAGATGACTTGGGAACCTAGGAACAAGACCAGCGAAGGAGAAGACAGAGACAGTAGCTCCCCTAGAGATGTGAAGTCAGACGATACGGCAGACGATTGTGGCGACAGTAATCTACCAGGTAAATATTGTAAAAGTACATCCAGAACAAATTTTGGTCATTTTGTAAATTATTCCAAATTCACATTAGAACAATTCATTATGTACAAAACTCTAGTTTTCTTTTTAAACAGATGACAAAACATTCATGATTCCAAGAATCATTATTTCAAATTCGCATTGGAACAATTCAGTGTATACAAAAATCTAGTTTTCTTTTTAAACAGATGACAAAACATTCATTATTTCAACAATCATTATTTCAAATTCGCATTGAAACAATTCAGTGTATACAAAAATTTAGTTTTCTTTTTAAACAAATGACAAAATATGCATTATTCCAAATTCACATTGGAACAATTCAGCGTATACAAAATGCTAATTAAAAAAAAAGATTATAAAACATTCATTATTCCAAATTCACATTGGAACAATTCAGCGTATACAAAATGCTAATTAAAAAAAGATTATAAAACATTCATTATTCCAAATTCACATTGGAACAATTCAGCGTATACAAAATGCTAATTTAAAAAAAAAAGATTATAAAACATTCATTATTTTAAATTCACATTGGAATAATTTAGTGTATGCAAAAGGCTAATTTGCATTTTAAACAGACGAGAAATCATTCATTATTCCAAACACCATTATTCTGAATTCACACTGGAACAATTCAATTTATACAAAAGGCTAATTTGCTTTTTAAACAGATACAAATCATTCGTCAGTATAATTACTAGCAACATTATTCATTTTGCAATCATCATTGGGTGAAATATAAATATATTAAATATTGAAATTTTATTTCTTAAATACTAACACATCTTAGGAAATTTGTGAAATTCTTGAATAAAAGCTTTTGTTTCAATGCAGTTAAAAGCCATACTGAAGCAATTACTAATTTAATAATGTTTTATATATTGCTCAAATAAGATTCAAAAATTTTTGAAACAAAAAAAAATGTCAAAAAAATGAGGTTTTTAGAATTTTAAAATGTGCTTAGCAATATTTGAATTTCAAAAAAAAAATAATGTTTGAAATAAAAATAATTTTTATTTTTTCTGTGTGAAATGTAATATTTACTTATTTTTTAAATGTGATATTTACTTATTTTTTAAATGTAATATTTACTTATTTTTTAAATGTGATATTTACTTATTTTTTAAATGTGATATTTACTTATTTTTTAAATGTGATATTTACTTATTTTTTAAATGTAATATTTACTTATTTTTTAAATGTGATATTTACTTATTTTTTAAATGTGATATTTACTTATTTTTTAAATGTAATATTTACTTATTTTTTAAATGTGATATTTACTTATTTTTTAAATGTGATATTTACTTATTTTTTAAATGTAATATTTACTTATTTTTTAAATGTGATATTTACTTATTTTTTAAATGTAATATTTACTTATTTTTAAGTGAATCCTTCTTCTTGCTTAATATCTCTCTCATATGTTATTTAAAATGTTAAAAAAAATTAATTGAAATTTATTAACAAAATCATTTTTTATTTTTCTCAGAATATTTAAAGCAAGAATGTGGGCAATATCCAGGAAAGCAAAGTTTTACATCTGTCTTTGAGAACAATGATGCAAAATCCTCCAACAAGAGCTGCAATTCTTTTGCATTAGATTGCTACAGAGTTCAGGGACAGTCTTCAGAAGATTCCGGTTCAGGATCTCCCAGTCCAATACGCAGTTCAACGATGCAAAACTCTTGCTTTAATCCCTCTACGCAATTCGGTACAACAAAAAATGATCCCAAAGATCCTTTGTATGGATCAGTTGTAACGAACGCTCCTCCTTATAGTGCAATGTCAAACAGCAGTCGGCCAAAGATATGGTCTTTAGCTAGAACTGCCACATCGGACAGTCCACCAACTATACGCAGATCATTGTTTTCTTGCCAGCAATCAGAATTCTGTATCGAAAATGGACAGACACACAAATCAAACGTTGAATGTGCACCTTCTGATCTAAAACAGTCTCAAATGTCTAACATGTTCTGCGTAGACAGTAGCCAACGGCTAAAGGTAGACAAAGACTCTCAAGTAGATGACATAAAACAATCTCAAGTATCTCACTGCCCAACAATGTTTTGCTTAGATAGTGATCAAAGACACAAGGCTGACAAAGATCCACCATCTTGTGATTTAAAGCTACCCAGCTGCTCTGTCCAATTCTGTGTGGACACTGGACAGAGTCTTAAAGACAGCGAAATGGGAAAGCATGCTGACATTACATCTGGCTGTTATAGAGACTTCGTGCCAGACAAAAGTAACACCTTACCATCGAAAAATCTCTGCTGCAATCAATCTACCTATAACCCCGTAGTTCAAGATTGTGTGGTGCCTACCAAATGCGAGACCAGTGAGTGCCTCAGATCAGGGGATAGAGGGTCTTGTATGATGGACAGTCGACCACCTTATGTCACTGAGTATCCTCCCCCAAATCTGGTGGGGGAGAATGTAGATCCATACAACCATTATAAGGGTAAAAACATTGGACCAATTGCCTACACTGCTCCCAAATGCCAGACGATGAATTCATCCGGAGTAATTCAGAATCCAGGGTATACAGAGGGTGAATCTAATTCTAGAAACGACTTTTTTGCCTCAGACAGGTTTGATCCAACAATGCACGCTATCCACAAGACAGCTCTCAATCAGGACACATCAGCTGAATTAAGGGACACTGGAACTCTTTTGAGACAAAGTGACCATTGAAAGCACAGAGCTCAAACTGACTGTTATTCACGTTGATCTTATTATTTATATGAACGAAAGAAAGCACGTTCGTCAGATCTTTAATAAGGATGCGATACAAATATTGTTGGAAATAATTTCTCCGAATATAATTATTGTGATTTTTTTTTCTATATACAAACCAACAAACTAAATTATATGATTTTGTAATATTTACAAACTAACAAACAAATAAACAAAGGCTTTGCAATCGCACAGCTACACAGATCATATCACAGCTTCGTATACATTTTTATTTACATTTTTTATATATAATTCCTTTCATGTTCATCTTTTTTTAACAGTTAAACAATTCTTCAAATCTAAAAAAATTTATATATAAAAGAATGCTTTATAACAGCGTAACAATGAACTTGAAGCCTTTAAATTACTTTTGTGCTTTCAATAATATATTTTCATATTGAAATATGAGTAATTGTACTGTTTAGAATGAGAAAAAATTGTTTCTGCTTCATTAAACAATAAGAGATGATATTTTTAAAAGAATTTGATCAATTCAAATTAAACGATTGCATAATGAAATATCTGTTACCCTTAAAGACAAGAATTTTTCTCCATGTAGCTTGCAATATTGACATTAATTTTCATATTTCCTTCCGTAATAATTAATGCTCTACATCAGAAGGATCGCAATAGTCAACAATAAATTTTAGACATATAAAATACACTTCATTTTGTCCATACATGGAAAACAATGCAACCAATCACTACACACATTGAAATGCGGCTCTAATGCGATTCAATTGCTATATATACAAATAATTTGGTTTCAAACAATAGTTTTCAATCTTATATAATAAAAATTCTGTACAATGATTTGCTTAATTCCCTAAAATTTTAATGCACTTAACTCCACAAAGCAAAATAAAGCTTATTTGGAATCCTTATAATTTTTAATACCTTAAGTAGTGTCTTAAAATTAATTCTAAAAATATTTATAATTAATTAATTTAGTGTAATTCGAAAATCTTGAACCAATTAAAATAATAAATTACAAATGTGTTAAGATAGAAGGCTATCTCTTGGGCTCAAAAGATGGAAATGAGGCCAGATTTTCTTCTTGGACGAAACAAGAATAGGTTATTATAATTTTGCAGTTTAACCGGTAATATGTTAAGTGAAACAATCAACAAATATCCAATCGCAAATGTTAACATATCATTCAAGAGCACATCTGTCAAAGAAATGCACCTTTTCACAGTAACCAGCATTTCTGATGCACAAGTTCCAACATAGTATTATAAATGTTTTTTTTCTTACAATTGCTCGCCTGAAATGAAGACATATTATTCCCAAGTAAGGAGTTTTTATCGACAACTACAGAACCATCTGGTGGTTTAAATTGTAAACTATAACATCCACAAATTTTGGGTTTAAAAAAAGAAATACGGAGATTAGAATTCTAGTTCAAAATATAGTATAGCTATCTAGGTTTAAATTCAATTCATCTGCATTACTTCTGTTTAAAATTTATCAATTAATTATGTGGTGTCAGCAGCAATTAATATAGTGGTAACTCCATTCAAGTATGAAAAAGACAGCAGAAAAAGAAAATAAATTATTAGAATAATTTTACTAAAATCCCCTTTTTGAAAAATACTAGTAGTCAGATTGAAAAGTGTAATTTCTTTAAAGTGGTGTAAAAGTTGGTTATTGTACAATAATGAATTTATTGAGGAAAAATGCTAAAATTTTAATTACTTTTTTAATGAAAAAATTATTTAAAAATTTCAGAATTCTCTCCTTATTACGCATGCATAACACAAAAAGTAATTACGTGCCAAATTTTTAATTCGGGGGACCAGTTCTGTAGAGCGTTTTGGGTGTGTGTGTGTGTGTTTTTCTTGCAAGCCTTATCCCGCAATTTACAAATAGTATGCCTGGTTAGAAACATCGCCGCTTAAAAAAAAAAGGAATCTTGCTTTAATTCCATTCTTTCTATGCAAAAAGCATCTTTTTATCTTATGAACTGTCGATTTTCAAGGATACCCCGAATTACTGAATAATTCCGTTTAATGATATATTAAATAAAAATTTGATATGAACTCGAAAAATCTTAATAAAGAAAATTTAATTGAACTCTTCTAATTTATTTAGCAAATCTTTTACTCATTTATAGATATACATATATATGTAAGAATTTTTTTAATTGTTCAAAATAGGGTTATAAACTCGAATTCATCCAACAGCTTTATGGCAGCTTGCAATTTTCTTTATGATGCGAATTTCAAACATTCATGACTGACTACAGGATGATTCAAAACTAAACATATAAACTGATATAGGAAGTAGAAAATGCAAAAAGTAACCAAAATTACAAGGATTTTACTGCCGGATTGCATAAAATAGAGGGCGCTGTTTGCCAACGCTCTCGTTTGATTCCGGTGCTAGTTATTTAAAATTTTGACAACGTATGGAAAATTGAAGTTTGCCAAAGCCGAGATAGTGGAAATACTGCGAAATTTCGAAAGTGTTAATCTATCCATGTGCTGCTGCAGTGAAACTGTGCATAACGGAGAAAGGTTAGAATCTTGACCAATCGTCTTGCGCCTAAACGTGTGCTTGCATAGTTCAAGTGTAAAATATAATTAAAATTCTTCGTGAATATTCTTCGTTTCCGATAAAATAATCCTATGTCATTCTGGCTTTTTTTTTTATATCCTCCAATAGTTTGTACTTCTATCTGTTATTATTGTTTTCAGAATCACTCACTGTGTTTATTGCATACTAAAAAATGGTCAAAGGGTGCTCTGCAAAAGAGAACTGTCTGTTCAAATCGTTATGCCAATCTTCACACATATCAAACAAAAGATCCTGACTGTGCTTTCTTCGATCATCCATTCAGTTCTGTGATTTCCAAGAAGTGTTCCGAGCATCGGATGCCTTTATTGTAACTCTTGCAAACCGGTGTTGGAGGCAGATGACTTGTATTCTTTTGTTTCATAAGATTGTTTATGCTTAGATGCCTATTAGTATTATATACGTTATTTTATTCCTCATTAAAAAGTCTACAAAATCATGTGTTCTTTCGTTTGTTATCTCACGAATAATTCACCCATATATAGTAACTGTCACTTAATGTGATCACTTCTTGACTCGAATAATAATATTAACCCTAACATAATAACATTAACTCTGCAGTGATAACATTAACCCTAACATAATAACATTAACCCTAACAAAATATCGTTAACCCTAACATAATATCCTACAGTGATAACATTAACTCTACAATGCATTGTGTAGCTATTTGGCTACGCGATTTGACTTCCACTTATAAGCTTCACATGACTATACCAAAAGGCAACAATGAGTGTTTGGCAATTCTTTTTTAACTGCGTTTTGATAAAAATTTGCAGAAAAGATCGATACATGACTAGCGATATTAGAAATAGAATTAAATAGTTTTGAAAAAACCCAGATCACCGTTATGCGAGTCTCACGATGTACTAACATATTTTTTTTTGTTTGTTTGTTTGCACTGTAAAAAAATATAGTGGTAAAAAAAAATTTTATTCTTATGTAGAATTTTTATAACATGATTTGTGCCATTGGGATATTGTTTAATTCATAACGCAGCCATTTGGCTCATTTTAATTTTTTTTAAAATTTCTTTAAAAAATAATTTAAATATTTTTTAAAAATAATTTTCCTAAATTATGTGCAGCTATTAAAAGCACGTACATTGCTTTGGTAAAAAAAAATTGATAAAAAGTCATGTATTCTAGGGTTAACTGACTGATAACAAAAATCGAATTGAGTAAAATCATTTTTTTAATTATTATATCAAGAGAAAAGAAAGAAAACACCAGAGAGCTATCTATCATTTATTTCAAAAACAACAATTACAAAAATTTATTAACTGTTGCTTATCAACAATTACTTCTTAACATTCCACTTATATTTTATTTGTACTCTTATTATTTCTCTAAAATTAGTTGAATGAATGTTGCTACTCTCCAGTGTCAAAGCATTCAGAGTTTGCCTCATTTCGACGTTAGTTGGAATGTTTTTTTCAATACAGAAGAAAACATTCATTTGTTCAAGAAAACAAAGCAAATCGCTGTTACAATCATAAGCATTCATTGCTTGCACTTGCTCATAAAATACTAACGATTTTACAAAGAATAGGCAATGAAATATATAGTGGCGACGAAGCGCCATATGTATGGAAGTTTACCTAATATGTGGATTCATATTAGGTAAACTTCCACATTATTTCAATTTTGTCTTCAACTTTCAAATAAATTCTTTTTTAAAATCCATTTTGCTTTCGTAACTCAATCATAGATCGCAATGGCTCATGGTTGCTGTACAATTTCAACCGATACCTGGGAGAGTAGCTGGCTATATAAATTATCCGGAATAAAAAATGCCAGAATAAGAACTGTCTAAATCAGTGGTATATGATCGCTTTATTTAAATTTCCCTTTTATTTAAGCATAATATACCTACATTCTTCATATTATTATTCGATTTGATATATATATGCGTTGGGGAGGGGGAATCTGCTTTCTAAAGACATCCAGCTCCTCCGGCTTGCTGCGGCCGTCTGATTCTTCTATCCTCCAGTTTTGAATTCAAAGGTAAGATTTACTTGGTATATGAGACCATTACCCTAATTGTTCCATATTTACCAAACCTAAGGGCGTTACTTCTGATGCTTGATATTATTTAAACATTCAATGACAATTATAATAATATTTAAATAATAACAACGTTAATGTTATTAATTATTATATCATGCCGATGGTAGTGTGTGTCACATTTGAAGAATAAAATGGAAGTTCAAATCTTAGGAAATAAAAGAGCCCCTCTTTTGTTTTACCAATGGTAAACAAAAGGATGACGGTCTTTGACAGCTTCTGCAAACTGCATTCATTCTGGCAGAATATCTGCTACTCCGAAGACCATAACAAGGTCATTACGATTAGTACTACTGTCTAGTAGGAGCTTCTTAAAGTAATTGCTACTCAGTGCTTATACATATACACTAGTATATACAGGGTGATCAAGAAATAACAGGAGGTGTTCGGAGCCCTGTAGCGTGTTATGTACTGGACGAAATATAACAGAATTTGGTCGCCATATACATTAAAGTATGCGATCTCGATTTATCAAAAAAAAAAAAGAAAAAATTAGTACCAAAAAACGCCGATAGAGGAAATCTTAACGCTGCGATCGAAAACTTTATTATGTAACTTGCTTATGCGGCTACTTTGTGATATGACATCGAAGATAAAAGGAAGGTAATGCGGGAATTTATATCATTCTGCAAGAATTCGCCCGTCGATTGCGATGTCACTACGTGAATGCGCCTTATTAGTCAAGCTGTTTTTTCAGCGGGATGAAAATGTCAGTGCTGCTCTTCGTCATTACTGGCGGTAAAAACAGTTACGTAAAGGACCGATGACCATAACTAACTTATGAAGAATGGTTGAAAGATTTGAAACAACAGAAATTCTTGGTGTGCAACCAGGCCGAGGACATAAAGTTATCAAGCAGGAACAAGTTGAAGAAGTTACAACTGCCGTTATGGTTCAGGCGATAGCTAATAAGCAGGTTATCAGCAGTGCACGTTCAATATCACGACAAACAGATACCCCGTTCTGGACGATGCAGAAGATATTGCGTAAGATCCTGAAATTTTTTCCGTATAAGATAACAGCCATTAACATCTGAATCTTGGTAATTTCTGGTTGTGAGGTTCACTTGAAAGGCGTTGTGTATGAAGGATATGTTCCTGACATTCCTACTTTAAAAGATCAAATAACGTTACATGTTAGACGAATAAATGCCAATATGCTGCGAGCCACCGTCGGAAACCTCGTGTACCACACGCAATTATTGAAACATCAAGTAAGTGATCACCTTGAGCCAAATTTGTAAGTTGCTATAATAAACGTTTTTCATTGGTATTTGGTGTGTTGCTATTTACTGTTTCCATTGGCAGTTATGTATTCTTTTTCCACATATTTTTCTCTTGCAGCGCCAGAATTTCCCCTATCGGCGTTTTTTGGTACTTTTTTTTTTTGATAATTTAAATCCGCATACTTTAATGTGTATGGTGGCCAAATTTTGTTATATTTCGTCCAGTACATAACCCGCTACAGGGCTCCGAATACCTCCTGTTATTTCTTGATAACCCTGTATATATATAAAATATAAACCTAATTTTTCAAATGCGTTTCCAAAAAGAAAAATCCGTTTGAAATTTTGACTTGGATTTATGTCATTACCGGAGTCATATCATATGCAGAGAAAAGGCACCAGTCAGCATCACGATGCAAGAGCAGTGTCAGAAATTTCCTTCTTCAGTTATTTTGCTATGAGATTCTGATAGGGATTTCTTGGTCATTTGTCGGCTTAGGCCGGGGAATCTTAGAAATATTTTTTAAATGTAGAGCAGTAAAGAATTTGTATCCCTTTGTTTGTGGCGTGGGAAAGACGGAGTCAGCAGTTTTATTAAGTGCGTGTTAGAGATAATTAAATTTTTAAAAAATGGAAATTAGATCAAGAAATAAGCGAAGATTTGAGGAGGCAGTTAAGGATGGCAAAATTAAGATAAAAATTAGGAAATTAATTAAGATTTAAATTAAATTAAGAAATATCAAAACCCCCAATACATATATATACATAATTTCTATTCGAAAAAGGTAAAAAAAATGATGAAATAAATGACATGTGGAAAACAGAGAGAGGATTCTTTTAATAGATTAATTAAAATAGAAAGACTTGTATATGAATTCAATTTTACTGAGACGATCTTGGTGGGCCATTAATAAGAGCACCTTTCATATTCATTATGAAATCCATGAGGATTTTGAAGAATGGATTCAAGGTTTTTGAATTTGAGATTGAGGATTTTTTCTACCTGCCTTTGATATTTCTTCTCTTGGTTAGATGAAATGTCATACCGCAGTGTGAAGTCATATGTACTTTTGTTCCCTTAAAACTGATTGTACAGCCGGGAGACTAAAAGAAAATTAGACATCATTAAAATGAAGTATTTCTTGATATCGCTTGTCACTACTTCACAATTTTCATTTAAGAAGATCTGGTTAAAGTGGTTTTTCTATTAATTAGCAAAACGCTGTCAAATTATCTATAACAAATAAAATGTTAATTTCTATTCAAAAATTTATTTAATGAGACAAAATAATTATTTGAATTAAAACCAAAACCTCCTGCAAAGAGATTTTGAGTATTTTTTAAACATCTGCATCAATGGGTGACATTAAATTTTTCCACGAATTAACAATAAATATGTAACAACAAATGAATTTCAATAAAAAATAATATTCTAATCACAGGAAATGCTTATTCTATCTTCACCAATCTTCGTACTAGCAACATTACTCAATCGGTACAGAGTATGTGAAATAAATGAACGTGTTCGAGTTCCTATGATTAAGAAATGGCATTTGGTTAGAACACCTTTAAAAGAAATAACATCTTGAGATATAATTAATGCTGAAGCAATGCACTAAGATCAAAACAAAAAAACATATTTCAACCTGTTAAAAAGTGGTATTACATTTTTTTTTTACCATGCTACTGTAAATACTTCACAAAATACAAAATTATTATACTTCAAATGTATACATATTAAATACTTTGTGTATGTATAAATGTATGTGTAATGTGTATTAAATGTACACAATACATTTACATATATACATATTGTGTACTAAATGTACACAATATGTATAAATATACACAATAATATTGTGTACTAAATATATACTTTGTAATGTTTACATACTAAAATATGATAAGCACGTGTAGAAAAATAGTATTTAATAGTTTTTAACTAACTACTAATTAAATTAGTTAACTAAGTTTTAGTTAATTTACTTATACATAATTTAAATTAGTATAACTTAAACTTAATTTTTAACTTATTAACTAGCTTGTTTTTAGCAGGCAAAATCTATTCTTTGTTGAATGATTAACTGTTATTTTTACATTAGCCAAGAAAAAGCTTTGATGACTTCGTGAATCTTTCTGTAAATCTCTAATATTTTGATACCTTTCTAAAATAACAACAAAATATTAATAAAAATTTTAAATTCTCATCTCATTTCTGTAACAAACATAGTGCTCTGTAACATTTCTGTAACAAACATAGTGTTCTGTAAAACTGTAACACTACGGCTCTCCACACATCTAATTCAAGAAAGATTGAGACAAATGATACACATCAGAATCAGCTACAATACTAAATTAAGTGTATATTCAATATTTTTTCCCATTTTTTATTTTTTACTTCTTTATTCTCTTGATATTGCATAGGTCACAGTTTCCGCTATTGGCAACGATTGGAACTACCCCTTTTCCTTTTCACTTGTTATTTGTTCCCCTATCAGATTTATTGATAAGCCATGTCTTGTCAGTTGACTTTAGTTACAAATAGTTTCATTTCAAATAGCCTGCACATTTTAATGTTTTCATTCATAAAATATTGGGCCTCTTTGGATGGATAAATTTATTCAAAATTTGAAGTGCCAGTGAATAAATTATTCCCAAACAATTTTTGTTGTTTCCGCTATCAGCTGTTTTTAATTTACCACTATTTTATGTGAAACAAATTAAATAAATTTAATAAGTCTCTAACAATAGTGTCGCTTTAAAATCTCATAGTTCAGTTCATGCACCAGCTCTTTCTCGTCAGATTTAGGAGCTGGTTGAATTTTAGGTTTGGTGGTGTTTCCGGCTTTGGAAGATCAGTTGGTATATACAGTGGTGGCCAAAATTGTGGACACTTGAAAATCGTTATGTTTTCTAACTTTGTATGTTTATAGAAAATGTTACATTTCACAAAATGTGAACTCTTACGTATCATTTTAAAGAGAATTAAATACTGATCTCAATTCAAAAAGTAAAATTTAAATATTTGCAATACAAAAAAAGTTATTCTCACTTTAATCTGAATAACAAACACAGTGATGAAGTGGATTGTAATTTCTAATTTTTCTGGCAAATCACTGTTCTTGTTCTGGGAACGAATCAAATGTTATTAACTGCTAGCAGAAGTTAATAATGTAATCGTGTTTAAAATTGGAACAAGTCATTATTGTGCTTTTTCTGTAGAAGCATGACTGCTTTTTATGTAATTAAATTGCAAGTTAGATGTTTTGTTAAACTTTTTAATACACAGTTGGAATTTTTGTAAATATTTCTGATATTTAATCAAGAATCAATGATATCAAATAAAAGAATATATTGGGCTCTTAGAAAGAGAACTAAGATTATTGTGATACGTGAATGTGGTCTTTTCTATGCTGAAATTGCAAGACTGGTGGGGATTTCAGTGACTACATCTGGAATCCGAAAATTTGGTTTCCGATATCAGGAGACAAATTCAGTAAAACACAAAGCAGGAAATGGCTTAAAAAGATAAACTGCATCTGTTGATGACAGAAAAATAAAAAATGTATATGCCTACAAGATAGAAGAATATCATCAGGAGTCATCAATAGTCAATTGAATGATGTTGGCATTTATGACAGTTCAAGAACAATCAGGAGAAGATTATTAGATGTTGGATTAAGAGGTAGAATTGAACGAAAAAATCCTTATCTCTATTTAAGCAGCGTATAAAAAGATGACAGTAGTCAAAGTAACGCATTAAATGGGCAAATGATCAGTAATTACAAATTATTCGGAGTGATGAAACAAACATATCGTTATTCGGTAGTGATGGTGAAAATAGGTAAGATATAGACTAGGCGAAGAACTACATCCTGACTGCATTCAGGCAACTATGAAAAATTCAGTTAGTGTTATGATTTGGTTATGCATATCAGCAGACGATATTGGTCTCCTTCATGTTATCGATGAGATATTAAATGCAAGAAAATACATTGATACTATTCTAAAGTCAAAATTTACATCTCCCATCAGTGATCTATTTCCCAACAACGCATCATTTATTTTTCATCAGAATTCAGCTCCTTGCTACATAGCAAAAATATCGAAAGAGTAGTTTAGTACAAAGAGCGTTGAATTGTTATCAAGGCCAGGATGACAGTCCTGACTTCAAAATTATTGAGAACTTGTGGCACCATTTCAAAACTCTTGTACATATGAAGCGTTCACAAATAAAAGAGAATTAATTGAGGCTATAATTGTTTTCTGGCATCCTGTAATAACAAAGGAAGAGCTTAAAACTCTAGTCAGCTCAATGAAATATCAAATTGAAGCTGTATAAAAAATAAAGGCTACCCTATTAAGTACTGATAACTCATTGCAGTCATCAGCATCTAATGTATGTCGATAATTATTGCCATTCGACTTTTTTTGTATTGCAAATATTTGAATTTTACTTTTTGTATTAAAATCATCATGAAATTCGCTTTAAAATGATATCTAACAGTTTGCATTTTGTGAAGCGTTACATTTTCTACACGCATAGAAAGTTAAAAAACATAAAAATTTCCGAAAGTGTCCACAATTTTGGCCACCACTGTATATGTGTTGAATTAAAATGTGTATTATCAACTATAACAGGTAGATGTCTGCTATGCGAACTTTATATAATAACATTAAACGATCAATTTTTGCATATATGTATATATATCTATATATATATACCGTGTAGGCAAAAAGTCCGTAAAAACTTTAAAAATTCATAAAACCCGTAAAATCAAGCAAAATAAAAAAAAGTTTGCAGATTAAGTAGTGATAAGTCACGAGATTTTTTAGGTAAGAGAAAAAAATTAATTCAAAAAACAGCCGCTAGGTGGCGCTAGTATGAACGACTTAGTTGGAAATATGCAAATGAGACAGGCGATTATAAATACTTATGCTCATGATCCAGAATCAGTTCTCCGTGATATACTATGTAAGTAAACAAGGATGTTGTGTGGAAAATATGAAGTTTTGTTGATAAAGCTGTTTCACCTCAACTATGTATCAGTGGCTGTTTCACTGCGTAAATTCCTACTTCAGAAAAATGTGAAGAATGGGAAAGGACCTTTACCATTGGTAGGCTTCATAAAGCTTGTTCAGCGATTTGAGGAAACTGGATAGCTTGAAGTTCGTGTAAGATTCGGACGACCAAGTCTAATGCAGACACGTTCAGAGCGGGTTGCAGCCGAAATGGAAATATTAACTTCCAAAACGCGGTAGAGACTAGCAATGCACGAGAAGCTTGCAGACGCTTGTGATTACCACCATCCTCGATACGCAGCATTCTTCATGATATTCTTAATTAGTACCTATAGAAATTACAGTCTTGCTATGAACTTTTAGCATCGGCTACTGTAGAGAAAAAAGCATTTGACAGGTGGGCTTCTCCAGAATTGAACAAGATACCTCCTGGGTCTTTAAAATCTTGTGGATAGATGAAGCTCATTTTTCGCTCCATGGCGACGTTAGTACACATAACTGTCGCATCTGGGCGACGTCAAATCCGCGAGTGTACGCTGAGAAAGCACTGCATTTCCCCAAAGTCACAGTGAGGTGAGAGTTCACAAGTCCCTTCATCATACGACCCTTCTTTTTTGAAACAGAGTCAGGTAAATGCGTGGAAAACGGTGACATTAATTCCTCAACGTTATTTAACGCTTCTACGCGAAAAGGTTGTTCCATGTTTGTGTGAAAAAGATACGCTTTCTGCTGTTACGTTTATGCACATTCAATATTCTCCCCAAAGTCTCCCTTCAACCAAGTAACTGGAAAAGGGAAGATATTCTTTTTTTCACATTCCACGGGCCATTCTCCTCATATCTTCTGCGTTTCAACCTGTTCCCTAATGCATTCTGCCCTGGCGGAAATCTGATGCCACGCCGATCCACTACGCAACAGAATGCATGCTGATTTCTTCCTTCCATATGACCAAGCCAACATCTGAACTAGAACGAGTTTGGTTCTGTTCAGATGTTTGAAATCCTTTTGTTGCCTCCACAAAAGGATCCAGGATGAAAATTCGGAGATTGATTCGTCATTTTGAAGAAAATCAAGATCTGCTTAGATTTCAAGAATGCTTTTATCAAGAATAGCACTATCTATACATCATTATATTTATTTTCTGTTATTTTTGTGTTTGTACATAGCATTTATTTTTATTTCCATTTTCTTTGTGCTGTTCCGTGTTTTTTTCTTTTTTTCTTTTTTTTTTTTCTTCTTTTTTTTCATTCTGATCCCATTTCTAATTTTTCGTTAATATTTTTATTATTTTTTGTCTGAATTTTGTGATCACAGACAAACTGTAAATCTGCTTATGTAAAAGAGCACAAGTTTTCAGTTTATCTCTGATGGTTTGCTTTACAAGCCAAAGCTACTTCCCATTTTTTATTTCAAATAGCTCATTGCTTTCGGCTTTCTTTTGTTTAGTATTAAAATCCCCTAACCAAATTTCAATCAATAAATGTTAGACGTCGAACAATAGTCACAGGTATGGATAGGACAGAGGCGTCTTTCCATGTCTCCCCCACTTCATGCCCATTACACTGTTTAAATAACCAAAGGGTTATAGTTGCAGGGGCATGAAGCGGTGTTATGTTTATGCAAGATGGAGCAACAAGTCACACTATTCCAGTCAAGGAATTCCTGATGCAGATGTTCGGGGAAGATAGAATTATTAATAGACGTTGCAAGTTTCCATGGCCTTCTCGGTCATCAGATATGACACCAGCATTTTGGCTATGGGGAATTTAAAATAACGGGTGTATCTTTCTCGTCCATCCAATCTGTTGGAATTGAAAGATTCAATCCGCCGAGAGATGGCATGTATACAGCCGGACATGCAGCACTCTGTCGTTGCTGGATTTGTGACACGTCTGCAATGGGTAATCACTTATGGTGGTGGATATTTTGAGCACATATTGCAATAATAAATGATTTGATAACATTATTTTTTTTATTCTTTTCTATTCTTTGACTACGAAACGCCATCTATCGACTGTTTTTGAATTAATTTTTTTTCTTACCTAAAAAAAATCCCGTGACTTATCTGCAAACATTTTTTTTTTATTTCTTAATTTCACGAGTTTTATGAATTTTTAAAGTTTTTAAGGACTTTCTGTCCACCCGGAATATATATATATATATATATATATATATATATATATATATATATATATATATATATATATATATATATATATATATATATGTATTATTTAGATAAGATTTTGCTTTTTAAGTTTATATATGTAGGTATCTTTCCTGAAAAAACGCAATTTTACACACACTCACATAAAAAAAAATCATAAAAATTTAGAGATTTTTTCTAATTGTCGTCATGTTGCTAATATCATACAGCGCCATCTCTTAAATTTTTGTGGTTCTGCCATTTTTGTCTTCGGATGACAACCTACTGGCACCTCAAAATGTTTTGAGATATCACTGTATTACATTATCCGAATACGAATACGTTGGACTCGCAACCAATAGCAACAATGCAATCATTGAGTTAACCAATTAGAATAACATGTAAAACTACTTTCATGATTTTTTTTATTTAAATGACCACTTTATATGTGTATATATGATTGAAAAAATATTCACATATAATCAATATGGGATTCGTATATTTTCTCCGAAAAAAAAAAAACACGATTTTACAAAAAAAAAAAAAAAATAGTTTTGTCTTAATTATACTAACATTAATAACGCATAAAAATAAGCATTAAGCATAACGCATTCTTTAATAAGCGTGAGTTATTCATACAGGGAGATTTAAAAGTTGTAGAATAAAATCAACTGATATAAATTTTGTTGGATAGTGGAAAAGAAGCGTAATAACGAGATGGAAAACACAAAATTAATTATTCTCCTTATAAAATTATCTCAAGAGTTTTGTGTATGAAGTTTTTGAGAAATCTGAAGATGATATCATTGCGGGAATTGTTGCCAAAAAGCAAGTTCATACAAGGTGTCCATGGAAGTTGTCGCACCGTCTAATATGTAATCGCATCTCTAAATCTACAAATCATAATCTACAAATCATCACTTGCTTGATATGATATGTAAATCCAATTCTTGTCATCCTCTTTTTAATCACATTTATATTTTAAAGCAGTTTTATTCGAAAAGCTGTCTTGTTTTCACAAGTCCAACAATAAATTTTAAAGAATATTACGAATAAGAATAAATATCACGTCCATCCATATAGAAAGCCGTGTAAATGTTCTTCACGAGAATGATCTTTACATCTTTATTGCAAGCCGTTGTTATTGTAAGCCGAATATATTCGTATTCGGATAATGTAATAAGTGCCATCTCAAAATTTTGATGTACCAGTAGGTTATCATCCGAGGGCAACAATGCACGAGATATCGTGGTGTGACATTGGTAACATGACAGCAATTAGAAATCGGCTCAAAATAGTTATTAAAAAATGTGTGTGTATAAAATCGCGATTTTTCAGGAAACACACGTATATACATAAACTTAAAAAGCAAAATCTTAGTTAAATATAAAATTTGATTCAAATCGTTAGAACCGTCTGAGATTCATGAAATATATATATTTACAAGAATTGCTCATTTCAAGTTACTGAAGTTCGGATAGCAGACATCTCGCTGCGATTGCTGAAAATTTAGATTCAACCAGCTCCCAAATTTAAAGAGAGCCAGTGCATAAGCAAAAAAGCAGAAATATATATATCCGCAGCAATTTTAGAAAAGAATTATTAAATTAATTTGTTTCACTTAAAATAGTGGTAAATTAAAAACAGCTGATAGCGGAAACAACATAACTCTTTGGAAAAATTTATTCACAGGTATGTCAAGCTTTGAATAAATTTACCTATCCAAAAAGGCCCAATATTTTATGAATAAAAACATTAAAATGTGCAGGCTATTTGAAACTATTTGTAAAAAACTAAACTATTTGTAACAAAAGTCAACTGACAAAACATGGCATATCAATAAACCTGATAGGGAAACAAATCACAAGTTAAAAAGAAAGGGTACTTGTAAATTCCTCATCTTCAAATAAATCGATTTCTCGTCGGATGGTTTGGACATAGCTGATTTCTGTATTGTATTTTGGTACTTTGAAACTTTTTTATTTATCGCTAATTCTAAGTTTTGTTCAAGTGATAATTCCTTTTCACTATCGACATTAGTGCCATCATAATCTTCGATAACTGAACCGAATTCTTCTGAATGTGGATTGGTTTGTGGGTAAAAAATTTTAAGAAAATTTGCTATTAACTTAATCAGATTTGAATGGTTATTTTGCTTTCTTCTTTTTCATTTTCATTTTTTAAAATCCTTATAATTATGTAAATATAATTAAGACATTTTCTATTTTATGCCTTTCTTCTGTGCGATTTTTCAATGTAATATATAATTCTTCAGATAGTGATGTGTGCTGTTCTTTCAGTGACTGCAACATGAAATTTATTGTCGCATTAGCTGTTAATAAATTAGAATCTCTCCCACATAGTGCCTCAATAGTCAGTTTTATTGGAAATAGAGCTGATACAGTTCTGGATATTAAGTCGAATTCACTATCTGAAAAATTAATTTACAGGTTTAAGTCGATTATTGCTTTTTGGATTGGATTTCTCAGTTTCAAAAATCGTTCCATCATCAGGCGTAAACTGTTCCTACGTGTTTTAGAATCTAATATTAACATATATTCTGTTTTATTTTCAGTTAGTATACATTTTAGTAATATGTCATTTTTTATAGGGGAACGTTTAAATATCTTAACAATTTTTCGAACTTTATAAATTATAGGAAGCAATTCTTGATGGGTTAATATTTCATCCTCATTAGCAATATCTTCTTCCACAATTAAATTGTCATTATCTTCATTGTCAATATCACTCTCACTCTTACTCACTTCAAAGTTGGAATCCGAAGTTTCTATATCCACAGTATTTGGATTATTTTGTTCTTTCTTTATTTTATTTATTTATTCATTTATTTTTTTTGGTATAATACATCTATTACTCCGAACTGAATTCCATGAGCATAGCACAAGTGCCGATTTGCACCAATCAACTTTTCAACTTTTTCATAACTGTTACTCCATCAGTCGTCATTAATACAATATTTTCTTTCAGGGATAATCCATGTTTCGCTAATTTAGATTTAAGCAATTAATTAAGCCATTAATTAGCTAATTAATTTCGTCCGTTATGGAGACATAAAAACAAAAACGTATACTATTTTGCTATGTTGGCGATCCCTGAACATATAGTGGAGACCATTTTATAAATTTCTAGTAAATACCGAAAAAACGGTATTTAAACTTGTGAATATCAGTATTACAAAATTGCACAAATGACTCAAAATACCGGTTTCGGTATCCCGGTATACCGGTATTGCAATCCTAATTGCAACTAATTTTGATGTGTGTCATTTGCAAAGTCTTGCTTGAATTTGGCGTGTGAAGAACATTAGTGTCTTGGCACTTCTACTCAGTTTGAGGTAGTTAGTAGCAGAGGGAAAAACAAAATATTTTTAGTTTAGTTAAGTTATATTAATCTCCCATTTTAAAGCAACACTAGGGCTATTGCGGGACGGACCTCGTAATTTAGGAAAAACAGAAGTAATGTCCCATTTGTGTGTCAGTTGAGTAGAAAAAATATCGCTTAAAAGCGCTGAAGGTGAAAACTGAAGCAGTTCTTTAGATGCAATTTAAGTTTCGGAAGAAGCTATGGAGGTTTAAGCGGCAAAGTCCATTTAGTAGTAGAGGAAGGAAAGGTATATTTTCCATTGCAGTAGGCTTAGTTAACTTGTCCCTTGATTGTGGGATTTTCATGAGTTTTGAGCTAATTAAAAAATTGTCTTGAAAGTTCTTTGGTGACATCGTCGAGCTTTGGAGTTTTAAGATCTCTTAGTCAAATAACTTTCAGGATAAACCAGGGAGTATTCGTTATGATACGAAGAATTTTATTTTGTAAAACTCGAATTTTGTTTCTGTTGGTTTTAGCAGCGAGTCCTCAAATTTGAGCAGCATAAGTGAGGATAAGTCTTAAAACTTGTTTGCATAATAATATTTTATTCTTTAACCTTTGTCAAACCTTTTAAACAACAAAAATATTTTCAACTCACAAATATTAACATAATTTCAACCGTTAAATATTTCAACATTTGTAGATCAAACTCTAGTTTCTTTAATTTTTGGAATACCATGTCACATTTGGTTCTCATGATTGACTTTTGATTAAAATATTATAATCCTTCTCCGATTATCCTTGGGTATATTTAAAATGCTTTATTAATTGGGATCCGAATTCAATAACGATGATATTAATTAAAGATATTATTGTAATAAAAAGTGCTAGATAAAAACAATTGTGATTATGTGTCTTCGTTTTTAGGACTATGTTTAAAACTTGGCTGGGCTTTTAGCACATTAATTTTTTTTTATTGTTTTAGTGTTCCTATATCAGTATTGAGTGAAGGCTTGAAAAAGCAGCTTTCGCGCCACTAAGATTTAATCTCTATATTCTTTTCCAATAATTTTGTTGTATTTTTAAAATAGGATGCCACTCTAATAAAATGATGATGGATGTAAAAGTTGAAAATCGTACTTGAAGTGCAACTCTTTTTATTTAAAATATTAGTGTCTCAAGAATATTTAGTAAAATATAATTCATCGAGCAGAAATATGAAAAATTTTTAAATGGTAATTCACCAGAGCCTTTATTGTCACAAATTACATAAAATATAATTATTTACTTCATTTAGACCATTTGAACATTACTAAACAGTATGTATGTCTATTTATTAAGATTTGTAAATTAGCCATTGAACCCGAATTTGAATGGATACCCTGTATATATTAAACTATGTTTACCTTAAATAAAACTGATTTATTGAATTAACAATATAGATATTGGAAACGATCATTGAAAACTTTGCCTTGCATTTATTTTTTTAGAATATATGTACTGAAAATTACATTTTTTTTAGATTTAATTTGCTGTAATAATTAACTTATTTTTTAATCAGAGCTTTTTTAAATGTGATGGCAACACGTTAATAAAAACTAATTTTTGCCTTGCTCGTGCAGATTAAATTTTATTTTTATTCTGCGCGAAATAATTGTTGAAAAATACGTTTAAATTATATTTTAAAAATTCATTAAAATAGATATTTAATTTATAAGTCAAAACATTACTGTCATTGAAAAGATTATTTTTGAGCTTCAATATATTATAAAAATCAGTTTTATGGTGTAATATTTTAGGTACACATTCTCGGCCTAAAAGGTACATGTAGGCCAAATTTGGTGGTCTGGTTCAAATGGTTTGGCCTGTAAAGCGCCAACGCACACACAGACATACACTTTGAGCTTTCTTATAAGTATAGACGAAAATATTATAACTTATGATAGTAGAAAATGTTCAAGGAAAGTATAAAGATAACAAATGTTAATGAATAGAACTGAGTTACCGAAAAATTCATTGCATTTCTACAAATAAGACATTTGTATAAAATCCAAAAAAATGAATAAACATTTTAAATCTTGTTTCATTATGCACAATTGGCATACAAATGAAATTAATAAAGAAACAATTTCATAGAAGAAAAAGTAGATGATATGTATTACGAGGGTCGCTGGCACCGAACCTATATTAAGTTCTCTGTTGCGCGCTAAATGAAGTTTCCTTTTTTGAAAATGGCAACTAAAGATTATAAATATTAATCTTTAGTGCGTAAATAAATGAAATCAGATTAATATACTTGTTATTTTGCCTTATGAAACGGCGTCATAAAGGTAATTTAACTGGAGAAACAACTGAAGAAATGAAATTCAGATAGTTTCAACAATACGTACTTACCAAATGTATTGCATCAGAAAAACGAAAACTACAATTTAATATAGTGTTTTTAGATTTTTCATTACTTTTTAATAATTAGCAGTTATAGTCTTAAATAGATGTTCAGTGATCCCTATTATTCCCTAAAATATTGTACGATAGCTCCACGATTCCTTTTGATATTCTGAATATCGAATAATATCAGGAATAATAGAGTTGAAAATTTGATGTTAATAAAACATTTCAATCGAATACGCAGTTGATTATTAATTGTAATCAACGTATTTATTACCTCGATAGATAATGAGATGGTAAGCCTGTTTGAAATGAGTCAAAATGCACAGTGACTCTAGCTTGGAATGAGTCGAAATGTACAGTGAGTCTTGTCTCAAATGAATCAAAATGTACAGTGAATCTAGCTTGGAATGAGTAGAAATGTACAGTGAGTCTTGTCTCAAATGAATCAAAATGTACAGTGAGTCTTGTCTCAAATGAATCAAAATGTACAGTGAGTCTAGCTTAGAATGAGTCGAAATGTACAGTGAGTATAGCTTGGAATGAGTCGAAATGTACAATGAGTCTTGTCTCAAATGAATCAAAATGTACAGTGAGTCTAGCTTAGAATGAGTCGAAATGTACAATGATAATAGCTTGGAATGAGTCGAAATGTACAATGAGTCTTGTTTCAAATGAATCAAAATGTACAGTAAGTCTAGCTTAGAATGAGTCGAAATGTACAGTGAGTCTAGCTTGAAAAGAGTTTTAAGTCGAACTGAGTACTCATTTCTCAGAAATAAAAAGGAATAAAATGACAATGCAGCATAAGACAGTTGCAGTCAGTTGGAGTATTCAGTTACATTAGTCATGTTATTTTTAAGAGTATGTATATCAGCACGATATCACGAGGACATTATTCCTCCAAATATTGTGAAAGTTATAAAAAATTTTCCACGACTATTAATGTGTTTCCAAATTTCTGTAGTAAGTCTAACTCTTTCATCCCAGGTGTCTCGAAGTCAGCTGAACATCCCCCGAGAAAAAGAAATATTTTATATTGTCAGATTCTCTTACACTCCAAGAAATAAAAACCAACACTTATGCTTATTCCCACACCTCCCCAAACTCATTTTTTCCCCACTACCTCCTCAGCTAATTCCTCCTAAACTCATCCACTTTTCCACCCACTAATTAAAACTCCCCTACTCCCAAACCTGACAGAAAAGCTCCCAGAAACTTCCCGCACCCGTCCTGAAAAGGACGAAGAAGACTTTTCGATCAATGGCAAAAGGAAATCAGGACAAAGTAGGGGAAAGGGGGGAGTCTTAGTGGAAATCCTTGTTGCAAATCAAGCGCTCGGCTGCCGAAGTGCGCGACACGTGTCCTGAGTCGGAGTTGGACACGGAAAAGACATTAGCAGAAACAAGAGAGGAAAATTGTCCTCTCAAGTAGAAAGAGAGGATAAAAAAAATGACCACGGCGTCGCGGGGAAGTGACCCGGTCCGATTTTGGAGGAGTGAAGTTAAAAGAGGACAGGGCTGTTATGGGAAGGGTTGAGGTGTCCCTTGACACTGCGTGACGGTTTTAGGTGTGAGATGCCGCTTTGTTTTTTCTTTAGTCGTTGTTAGCCTTTTTTACTATTTTAAAACGGATTCTAAAGTACTAAGTAGTGCATTTTTAGGGCTGTTTTTGGTAGTTTTATTGAAAAGGAGAATGTAAAAGAAAATTGAAATTGCTTCCAAATGTCTATCTCAAATTTTTGATGGAACTTTGCTATTTGAATTTTATCTGGTGGTATTGACAGCACAATTAGGTGCGAAAGGCTGCTTTTGTTTCTTTAGTCATGCCTAGCTTTTTTACTATTCTAAAACAGATTATAGAGTACTAAGTAGTGCATTTTTAAGGCTGTTTTTGGTAGTTTATTGAAAAGGTGATAGTAACAGAAAAGTGAAATCGCTACCAAATTCCGCTATTTGAATATTATCTGATGGTATTGACAGTGCAATAAGTTGTGAGAGATACTGCTTTTTTTTTTAGCCATTGCTAGCTTTTTTACTATTTTAATATAAATTCTAGAGTATTAAGTAGTGAATTTTTAAGGCTGTCTTTGGTAGTTTTATTAAAAAGGAGAAAGAAAATTGAAATTTCTACCAAATGTCTATTCCAAATTTTTGATCAAACTCTGTCTGCTACTTGAATTTTTGGTATTGACAGTATGTATTGCACTTAATTCTTTTAAGTTATTAAATTAGAGATTTTTTTTAATAAACGATGCATTGTTTAATAAAAAATCTATTTTTGTTTGTTTCTTTCACAGTTAAGAACACGTAGATTAAAAAGAGTGAATCCTTAAAGTTGTTTTTGTAGTGTTATTGCAAAGCGAAAGCAACTGAATTATTATTGAAATTGAAATTATTAAAAAAGTAATGTTCAGTTTTTGGTAGTTTTATTGAAAATGAGAAAGAAAAAGAAAATTGAAATTACTACCAAATGTCTATCACAAATTTTTGATATTTGTATTTTATCCGGTTACATTGACAATATGTATTGCACTTATTATTATTATTATTGTGGTTGAAGTGCTAAAGAATTTTTTTTAATAAAAAACGCAATGTTTTTAAAAAAATATTTTTTCGTTTATTTCTTTTTCAGTTAAGAACATGTGAATTAGAAAAAGTGAATCTTGAAGATTATTTTTGCCCTGTTATTGCAAAGTGCACTACTGGAAAATTGAAATTATTACAAGTAATGTTTCAGATTTTGAATGTAATATAGTTATATAAAAATTTAGTGAAATATATTGGAATTAGTGTTTGTGTACTATACGCTTATATTCCTAAACGAAATGTACACAATGAAAAAATTCAACATAATAGTTGGCATTTTTTTTTCTATTAATTGCTCGATATAAAAAGCATTCAGTACAGAATGCAGTGCTATATCATGGCACTGATGTACTTAGGATGAGGAACATGTTCACTTCATGGAGATTTTTTAAAATTTATATTAAATTTTTAACTAATTAAAAACGAACTGAACTATTGGTGTTTTCTTGCCATAATTTCAAACTATATGGCTGTAGATTCATAAAATCAGTTTTCCACATACTTCAATTTCATTTCTGGACTTTTTTTTTAATTCATGAAAATTTTCAAAGTCAGTTGTAAACGAAGTTTGTAGCAATGCATTTTATTCATGCTTATTTTACTGCTTCATCAAAATTTTCAATCACTTGCTTTTACCAGTACTCAGCTACGGTTTTAAAAAAATAATTTTCTTTGGATATTAATTCCAAAATAGAATTTACGCTTTCATTTTATAAAAGATTTAACGTTCATGGGTTGATATTTTGTCTATACATTTCGTAGTACAAATTCATTAGTAAACGAATGCAACTATCTACAGGGCCCGACTTAGTCTAGTTGGGGCCCGGAACAACAAACGTCTTTGGTAACCTCCTTATGCCTCACTACTTTAATAATGAAGAACCGAACTTTATAGTGGTATTTAAATTTTTCGCCTCATTATAGATATATAACAAGAAAATTGACTAGAACCTATAATAGCTATAAAGTCCCCCCCCCCTCCAATGGTCAGACGAAATATCTTTCTATTCATTTTATTCATCAAAGAAGGAAACGTAAAATAAATTTTCTATTCGATATGCCCCCCCTTTATGTGGGAGCCCGGGGCAACTGCTCCGTATGTCCCGCCTTAGTAAGGACTCTGACTATCGATGTTGTCAAAAGAGAAGAAATTAAGACAGACTAATGAAGCTTAAAATATGATATAATGGTTCAGATTGCATGCTCGAATTTCTATAGATTTCTTTCTAGGATATTTTCTATTAATGCCACGCATGCAGAAAAAAAAAGCTTCTGTTATTTGATATGAATCTTTGCAGGTATGAATTATACGCCCAAATACATAAAATATCGAAACGTTTAGTTTAGTTTAGTTATACTAACGTCCCGTTTAAAGCAACACCAGGACTATTTTAAGATGGACCTCGTAATTTTGAGCCGCACTCAGATGACGAGGACGACATCTGAGCTGACCCCCTCCCTCTCCACACTATAATATCGAAACATAACAGACGAACTATATTTCATTTATATCAAAGAGAGGTATATATATTTTTGGATGAATTAATAAAATAATGTCTCGCCTAACAAGCGCCATAAATCCCAGGTAGCACAGCCTGTTGCACAATGTTGTACAATATTGTGCGATATTATATGATATTAAACAATATTCCACAATATTAAACAATATTGCGAATATTGTACAATATTGTCGAACAATATTGCACAACATTTGTGTATTACTAGGGATAGCGAGTGAAACAATTTTTTTAAAAAAATTATTTTATTAACGAGCAATGTTTTGTAAAACGAGTGACAAAGAGATATCTTGACGTCCCATACAAGATACGCCTGTATCTTGAATTTCAATCAGTGATGAGCGATTATTTGAAGAGAATCCTTATTTCCAGACAGAAGAAATTTTGGCCAGATAGCATTGTAAAATGCGACTCCGAGAGCAGCAGCAAGTACATGTGAATTCAAAATCGTCGCGATATCTCTGACCAAGATTAAGAGGCTAGAAAAGAATAGTAACGACCTCGATGAGTTAGTAGTTAATGCTAACACATCATTAATTACTAAAGAGCTTATTGGAAATACATTCTGTGTCTTAACAAAACGTTTCGCATGAGATTTAGTCAGAAATGAAGAAAATAACAACCACATCAGTGTACAGCAATTCTTCGTTTGAATAAGAAAGATGATGAGACCATAATATTATATTGCATCGTATGTTGAGATGCATCATCATAATCATCAATAGCCATGCATTATACAAATGAATTTAACGGTAATGCTGTATCTCATTTTTACCAAATTTTGAAACGTAACCAAAGATAAAGGGCTTTTTTGGAGACATAGAGGCAACTTTTTTGTAAATAAAAATAATATATTACATAATTTAAATGTTATTATTATTATTTTTTTTTTTTTTTTTACTTTATCGTAACGTATAATAGAAAAAGTTATCATCAAAAAAATTCCTACTTGAGATTTTGAGGAATCACCACATTTTAGACACTTTGAGTGACGTCTTAGAGGTTCAGCAACACTTTGAGCTAGAAGATTGAAATTTGGTATAAGGCCTTTACATCAAATTTAGAGATTTCTATCAAATTTTGAGAAAAATCTGTTCTGAGGAAGGCCATCTGTTTTCTGCTCGAGTATAAGTTAATATGATAAATGCAAAACGAAGAGAACTAAATAGGTAAGATTCAGTACACCGATTTAACAAATATAGTGTAGACACATGTCAAAATTTGAGACAAAACAACAGCGGTTTGACTGTCTGTCGGTCTGTACTTCCAGAAACATGCTAACGCGATAGTTCAAAAATGCAATGACTTAATCCTATGCTTACTTCGATATATTTATCAAAGTAGGTATAGGATTTTTTTGGTTAAAAGAGCAGCTTTGTATCAAATATTTATATCCATTTATTGAGGAAAATGTGTCTAAAGCATAAATTCGATTTCGGATACTATTAATCGCATATCAGGGATTAATCGCCAAAACACTCGCCAAGAATGACACCACAGATTCATTAAAAATGCTAAATTCACGCCAAAAATTATTTCGTAACTATCGTACATCATTGTCATTTAAGGCCTTCTTTTGCATTATTAATTGGCAAGTTTATTAGAAAATATACGAGAAAAATTTGGGAAGCTGATTTTTATGTACAAGAAAATAAAGGCTGTATTTGGCAAATAAACTTTAAAGCTTTAGTAATCACGAAATTCACTGAATCTGCTTTTTTATTTTCCTGTATACGAAATATAGGGAAAATATTATAATTGTCATCATAATAATCATCATATTTAAATTTACACATTTTTTTTTATTTTCAAATTCAAACAACCGATTTCGAAGGCATCTCTAAATTCACCAGATAAATCAGTCGAAATACATACACTATTTGAGATTTTAAGTAAACAGTTGATGAATTATAAACAAATGAAATTTTTAATGCCTATTGTTAAATGAGATTATATATATAAATATATATATATTTGAAAATATAAAAACATGCTTTATATTATATATTATTTCTTTAATTCACAAGTTAAAACTTTCTGAATAGAAACATAGAAAACATTTGGAAACAACCGAAGGAGCAAGACCAAAAAGCATGACTGTCCCGAAATTTATTTTTTTAACCACTCGCGTAAATAAAATACTCACACTTGCGCGTGCTAAAATAATCCACTGTAAATTGCAGCGAACCTACACAAAATATTCGATATTTTATAGAAATTGGAAAAAGATTTATATTTTCTAGATGAATTCATTTTCGACCTAAGACTGTACTTTTGTAAAACGAGTTGTAACAAATAATCTCAGTCAAATCGTGGCGAACATCAATGCTTTTTCGATCATTATTGCCTTCCAACGAATGTAGCACTTCGTTTCAATTTTGTGTTTTATGAAAAATCGAAACAAATAGTTGCATTTTTTATTAGTAGGTATCGCTGCGCCAATATATAATGCGATTTTTCCAGATTGTTTTTATTATTGAAGCAATATGTTTTATCTTTAAATAATTTCTATGATTTTTGAGATTATTTATTTAGCATGGTCAATGGAACCGATAATATAAGAAATGGATTTTACATACTGCAATTTTCACAGGTCTCACTACAAAATGTGAACAAATAAATTCTAGAAACAAATATTCAATTGTGGCGAATTGGTATGAGCGAGGATAAAACCTGGGACCTTGTGATTCGCAGTCCAGTAACATGACCACGATACAAAATCAATTGCTCGAATAGTTACTGTTGACTGGCTTATAAGCTATTCACTACACAATTAAACGGCAAAAGTTCGTTATTGAAAGTTGTTCTGGAAAAACTAGATAGGTCATTGCTGGTTAATATGCATTTCACTGTACTAGATCGTGGCTAGTGCTGAAGAAATGGCAAAAAGTGTTTCACTAATATACAATAAAAATTTTGGTTTCAAAAATTACCTAATTTGAAAATGTCGTCGGTCTGATAGGGGAAATTTATATTTTCTTTTAATGATAATGCATAACAAATATAAATCACCAGAATTAACCCAAATAGATTCATAGTTCCGTATTATATGAGAAGCCTTAAGTTAGCAGAAATTCGGCATATCTACTACATGATAGTATTGACCAACATATTCATAATATACCGTTGCGAATTGAAAGGAGAAACTGAGCTTTAATTTGGGTTTAGAAAAGAGATTAATAGATATTGCGCATACACTGCTGAGTTTATAATTTGTAAAATCTGTCATGATATCTCTACCTTCAACAAATCTTGATTTTATCCCAGATGACGACTGTTCGAACAAATTATTATCAATAATAACTTTAAATATATATCATTCCAAAACTATTTTTAACATATCTCCAAATTTGGATAATTTTTCATTCAGAAATTTTCCTTTTATAAAGGTTTTAGTGTGAAACCTCAATTAGGAACATTGAATATGATTTTGCCGTGCATTTTTGTCAATGTTTTTTCTTATGTGTGTATGCACGAGGACAGCTCCACTTATTTTATAACATATCTATTAATTTCAAGGTAAAATTGATGAACAATAGTATTGGTTTGAGATTGGGTTAAATAATATGCAGCTGTGATATTTTGCTATTCTGTTTGCAGTCTAAATGCTAAAATGCTTGTTTTTTCTATTTAAGTTAATAATGTTAGAACGGTTTAAAAAAATCAAGAAATACAACTTCTTTTCTCAAATACATTTTATTATGCAGTTCATTTCATATGGGGGAAACTAAGACTATATAATTTGGTCTAGATTATTTTAATATCCTGTCAGTTTAACGATTATTTATTTTCATCAATTGATAAAAGTTTCATTTCCAGAAAATTATATTTATGTTAGTTTTTGAGTTAAGTAAGCAGATTTTCGACATTTTAAATTGCAGCTCATTATTTAGTTTCGATACGAAATAGAAATTCATTTTCAAATTTGACAGATATATCTAGTGGCGCCATCTGTTGTACTAATTAATGAATACGAAAGGTGCATTACTAAGTAAGAAATCAAGTATCTAGTTTTCTTAGCAATATACATGCAAATTAAAATTCTTAAATGTTTTCATAGTCGTGCATGAAAGATTGCAGTATAGTATAAAATAGAATTTCTGGATTTAAATCTTTCTAAAAATCTATCTATTCAGACTTTCGATTAAGAAACTAGCTTTAAAATTTCAATGTCTGCTTTTTGTAACATATGTTTGATTTTTCTCAATAATAAAAGATTTTCTGTATTATTATTTATAAAAATATTCATAGTATTTCTGTTTTCTTTGGCTATTATCATTTTGAAGAATCAGTGAAAAGGAGGACGGACGCTAAATGCTGTGAACGAAAAGTCAATATGCATAGTTCATAACTGAAATATTTAGTAATCTGATTTGGAACTTGATCTCCAATTATTAAATAAACAACGACGGCGACTCACAAACTATTAGTATTTTGCATCAGTAACAATTTTTTTAAACATATTTTCATGTGAACTTCAATGTTGGCTCTTTTAATGTTCTTCAGTGGTTGTCTAATTTCAATCATTTGTTTTTGAAATGAATGTATCTAAATAACAATTTGCCTTTCAGTAAATTTGACTGGAATATATTCACCTATTTAAAAATGGGATGTCATTCCATAAATAAGAATTCTGTATTTGAATCTTAATTGACACCACTTTAAAGATTTTATAATGTATTATATTAAAATGAAACTGATTGTCTTATATCGACAGTGTAAGATAAAAACGATATCAGTGCATTGGTAGTTGTTGATAGCGCTACCTTTATTTTTCTTACAGTACTATCCGTCTTCGGCGACCATTTTACCTTACTGGCATTAATGATCGCCAAATTTTCAATATTATACCTGACCTGATCTCTTAACAGCTTCTTCGGTAAAATGATTTTAAACTGCAAGCTTTAATCGCTATATAATTTATATTTTTTCAGAAGCCTTACTCCGTCTGATTTATTATATTATGTATTATCTTAATTATTATTATTTTAATCTTGTGTTAACTCACTTGGAATTTAAAATTTAAATTGAAATGGGAGTGATTAAACTTCAATTAAAAAGAATTTGTTAAACATGTTTTTTAACCTTAATATATGTGTGTATATTGTTGCTCTACAGGCCACACTACTTAACATGTAGCGACAGAATTTTGAACATATATACCTTGGAAGGTGGAAATATGTGGCTCAGTGCGATTTTGTTTACATTTTAATTAATTAAAAGTGGACTTAATTTTTTTTTTTTTTTTTTTTTTTTTTTTTGCAATAACTACCGAAAACAATACTGCACAAAAATGAATTTTACATCGTTTAAACCATAAAAAATTATTTCTTTAATGATGTCAATTTAGTAGCCGCGAAATGTTTTCCTAAAAATTAGCAATATTTGAAAAATATTTTTTTTTTTTTTTTTTTTTTTTTTTTTTTTTTTTTGCCGAATTTCGAATAACAGATTGTATAATTGCTCCGAAGTTCTGAAGTAACAATGTAGCAATTTGACTAGAATCCAAAAGCTCATATTAAATGATTCCTTTAAACCATACATTTCTTGGTAGGAATATTCATTTTTGTAATTGATATTGATAACTGACCTGGATTAACATATGCTTTTCTGCTTTTAGGATTATCACGTAAAATCCACTTTTCATCGCCTGTAATAATTTTCTGCAAAAAAATTCTTTCTTTTGTACCGAAAAAGCAACTTCATAAAGATGGCAAATTATCTATTTTTTTTTTTCCATCGTCATTTTCTTTCCATGTAATCGAGGTGATATTACTTGGTAAGTAATTCTGAACTATTCTGAAAGCTCTTCTTGAGTTTAATATGGATTTTCATCCAATAAAAGGTCTTTGTCTTCAAATTATTTTTAACTGCATCTGGACATGAGTAGAACTCAAGATAAAAATTTCCGTCACGGAATCTTTCAAAACACTGAATGATTCACAGAATATTCGCCTATTGTTAAATTAATCAACTCGCAGAGTAAAAAATATTCAATAATTACTATGGATGTGATATGAGAAAGCACTTTAATTTAATGCACGAATATTTACATTAAAAAAATGTGAAAGTGTATTTACATCGACAAAAACGAATCTGAATTGAATTGTTCCGTGTGGAGTTTTGTTGCAACCAGAATGACGCATGCATAATCTCCCACCTTGCAGTTTTCTGGAGTACGAGAAATTACAACAAAAGTTATAAATTGAGTCTATTGGGAATTTTAATACGTCGACCAGCTTTAGTGACAACATCAGGAGTTAGTTTGGTTATATAATCATCATCTTCACTGGAATCTTGATTTGAAACAACTGGAGTTGTAGGAAGTTGAGTATTTGTATTTTTGTCCTTTTGCTGAGCAATGAATGGTAATTTTTCAGAACTACTGATTTCCAAGGAATAAAGTCTCTGGAATGGTCTTAATTTTTCCAATTGAGCTGTTCTTGCTCTGGTGACTCGAATGTCTATCTACGCCAAGGAGGACTTCAGTTGCAATTACTAATGGGCAGTGAAGGCATTTTCCATCAGTTTCAAGAAGAATTACATCTCCAACATTCAAAGATTCCTCTCGGTTGTGACAACCTTTATGCACTAACATTACTAAATATTCGTTGCGAAATCTCATTCTTAAATCATGCCGTAAGTGCAGCATTTTTTTTAAATTTTTTTTTTTTTTTTCATTTGGAAACAAAACAGAATGCAATTCTGTAAATGTTGCTTACCGGTATCCATCTCTTATGAAATTGGTACATAATATATACAGTATATCTTGTAAACTCATTGAAACTCACATCGAAAAGGATAAGCTACATATTTTATAAATTAACTAATGAAATTTATAATTCAGTTAAATAATAAAAATTAAGCTACATATATCCAAAATGGTGGACAATTGGATGTGGGAAAGCCTATTTTCTACCGCAACCAACTTCAGAGTCGAATGTTTACTTGCACACTTATAAGTAATAAGTAACGATAAAGAATAGAATAAGTAACTTTCTAGCCGGGTTGTTTGTCCGAAAAACAGTATTTTAGATATGATTATCTCAGATAAACCGCCAAAAGTCTTAGTAGAAGATTCCAGTCACATTGTCAGAACATTTAAGAAATTTTAAAAAATATTATAAAAATATATAGTAATATTAAAAGTTTTTTTTTTTTTTCCTAGTTGTAGAATCTTTATATCCTCAATGTTCATGAACATTCAAGACAACACTAATCACTAAAATCATTTTCAAAAATAGTGATCCACTAGTCGAAAAAATACAATGCCAAATACAAAATAAAAATATTTCTGAAAGAAAATGTTAGTAATAACCTCACACTGAAGCGAGAATAATATGCATCAACATAAATATAAACTAATAACAAATTTTGACTTATGCTCGTTTTCTTTGCTACGATTCATTATTAAAAAATGTAAATAAAATGTGAGTTTATAATCCATACTAATTTTATTCATGTTTAGCATTATTCGTATGCCGATTAATCGTCCAATTTAAACAAGAAAAAAAAAAAAAAAAAAAGACTATCTCAACTGTTAGATGCCAAATAGAAGTTAGGATTTCACATCCTATAAACATGTAGAGAGCGCCCTTATAGAGGCTACATGAAAAATTTCATTTCATTGATCACGTTGATTCAATTTCTGAGAATTTTAAAGAATAAAATAACTTATTTTATTCTTTAAATTAAATTATTAATGATAAATTATTATTAATAACAATAAATTAATTATTATTCTTTCAATTTATTATTATTAATAATAATTTATTTTATTCTTTCCTAAATAAAGCATTTTATTTAGATTAAATATAAGGCAAATATTATAATTTATCCTATAATATAATTATATTATCCTATAATAGATATAATTAGGCAAAATTGCCTTAATGTAGAGAATAACAGAGTAAATGTCTGTCTAAAAACTAGCATTCAATATGTAATTCATCTGTACTGAAATAAAAAATGATGGTGTTCTTTCACAGTGACATTTTTCTCGTCTCATCTGTAATCAGAATTCATTAATTGAACAACTAATATCTTGCGATCAGTAACTCAGAAAATATGCCTTGAAAAAATATCTAAAAATAAATCCTTCAAATAATTTATAATTTTGTGGAGAAATTGGAATGCAACCTATATTAATTATGAAGGTATAATCTCGAACAACTTATTTAAAAATCAATAGCGGTGGAAAAATACGACTCCGCTCGCGGAAGTAACAAAAAAGACTAAAAGAGTTTCATTGAAAACGATGCATGGAAAACCTTCTCTATAGATGGTACTGCCATCTGGTGTAAAGTATTGACACCACTGCGTTCATTCATAAAATAAAAAAATATGTAATTTGTCATTAATATCTTTTTATTTGAACTGGTATTTCTTTTTGAAAAAGAAAATTACTAATTTATCAAGTAGAAAAAATCCTTCCCCATAACACAAAGCTGAAATAACATTATTTAAAAAAAAATGTAACGAAACTTTTAATAGAAAAATAAATTTTTTGAAAAATAAATCTTTAGTAATTAAATATATGCACTTCGACACTCATTATGATATTGTTTATTAAATAGAATGATTTTAACTGGAGCTTTCGCTGGTTATAAATATGAATGAAATTTTGCATTTGAGAGTACTCCCAACTGAAAGATCCCAGCTAAATATTTCTATTTAAATATAACAAGAAGTAATTAACTTTTATTATCAAATAAATTAAATTAAACTATAAAAATATAAATAAAAAATAATAATTAAAAAACTTAACATTTAAAATTAACTAATTAAGCTAAACAATTTTTGTATTAAAACTATTAAGTTTAAACTAGATAATTTTAGCTAAACCTAGATATCGCAATTCAAAAATTTCTGTTTCATTTATTTTAATGACCAGAAATATTTACACAAATACAGGTAAAACATTTTTGTGATAATTTTTAATATCTTTTTGAATTAAATTAAAAAAATCATACAGATAATTGAACAAATATTTCTGTTCAGCAATAGATACTAAACATTATTTAATTTTAAATACCTTTCATAGCAATTGTCCAATTAAATAAAGATATAATGAGATATTTAGATATTTATTTAGATATTAATTATTTGTGTCATTAAAAAATACATTTATTTAAATTTGAAACACAGTGCAGATATTCTTACCAAAATACTCGTAAATATCAAAGGTTAAACGAACATTTTGCCTGTCAAAATTAATAGGCCATAAAAATTTAGTAGTCAGAGTGTGAGCATATTTAATCATTCCATTCTTTTCTAAGTTATAAAGTTTTTTTTTTATGAATGGAATGAAGCAGTTTTATTTAAAATTTGAGTAATTAACAAATTATTAAAAGAAGGGTAATACATAGCTTGCTCACGTTTTTTTTTTTTGGTTTAATCAATTATTTCTTATAGATTTAAGCAAATGTACAGCATCTATAGCATAAAACAGATGTCTGTTATTGGATGTAAATAACAAATAATTTAGGAGGTTGAGAAAACATACTTGTTGCTTCTCTGTTAATGGCATTGTTATCATTTGATGTACAAATTGCATTATAACCAATAGTTTTTAATTTTTTAATGATCAATAAAATTATTTCTTATAATAATTCCTCAGTTATTGTTTTTCAAGGCAAATTTTGACAACATCCCCAATTACGTACCCATCTTTAAAATCTATAAAAGGTTTTCAATGAATTTCATCCATCATTAAATTTGCAAATTTGTCAGAGCTATTTATAAATGTAAATTCATCTTCAACATGTATTAAGAGGTTGCCTTGTATTGTTTGTTCTCTAAGATCTAAATTATAAGATGAAGTAAATCTGCTAAGGGTATTTACTGTATTTCTAAGAAATTTATAAGCATGTGGAGAGATTGAATGTAAAAGACTTCTCGAAACCAAAAGATCTGCACTGAATCCATATGTAGTTTTACTGTCTCCAATTAAATTGATTTGTTCACATAAGAAATCTACTATATCTAGGTTATTTTTCGAAACAATTTGCTTTATTTCCTGAAAAGGACTTATTACAAGTGATTTCAAATTATTTAATTTGTTGGATTCAGGTCCATTATATATATTACAAATTGATGCAATAATGACAATAGTTCATTTACATATATGCATGGGGAATTTAAAATTATTATAATCAGGTATTGTCAGCCATTTTATGATTAAATCCAGTCGCCAATTTGTGGCTCCTGAGCCGATAAAGGTTGAAAGATTAGATTCTATGGTTGCCTTGGAAGGCTTTCTATCGGAAATGAGGAATATGGTTCTTATGGATCACACCGCAAAAAATATTGAAAGACGTTTCAAAAATGATAAAAAATTTTTAAATTTTATTTAAAATCTTTAAGATTTTATTTTATATATCAAAATTCGTTTCTTATCACAATATATATATATTTTTTTAACAGAGCTAGTATTGTTTTTTGAGAATTTTCCCAGAGAATAACATTAATTTAATATTTTAAAATAATTTCGGATATCTGGCAACAGTTGTGCAAACAAACAAAAACACAGTTCAAAAAGAAAAGCATCATGGCTGTGGAGAGTAGTGAAGATATTTTTAATAAATGGTTAACCAAAAAGCTTGAAACTTTTGAAATTGAAGATGAAGTAATGTCTTCCTACATCAGCAGCATTATTACAACTGACGATGTCGATACTGACAAAACAGATAATCTGAAAGATATATTGCAGGGCTTGGTGGTGAGCATTAATACTATTTCTTGAAATTTTTTTCTGCCAAAAAATATGCTTAGAATCATGATTAATAATTAGCAGTTTATCTTAATTTAACAAACTTATAAATTATTTAATATAATGCTGGTTTTTTTTTAAATATTTTTTCTAATGGAATAGTCAAGATATTATTAACATCTTTTTCCTGATCAGATTTTTTATTAAAAATTTTTGTACATATAAAAATAAGGATTAAAATTTTCGTTATAAAAGTATTAATTAAATATGATAAATGATTTCATATATTTATTTAATAAATTTATTTGAATTACTGGAAATAAAAATATCTTATTTTTTAATTGCTAATATTGGAGTATTTGAGTGAAGCAAAAGTTAATTGCCATGAATTTTTCTAAATAACATGTTAATTATTGTGCTTCTTAAGAATATTTTATATCAAATTAATTGCTCTTAAATTTATAAGATGAAATCATAACACAACATATCAATGATAATGATAACAAATCTAAAGAGCATGGTACAGATTTTTTCATCAATTCTTGCTAAATCAGGCAAAACATTAATTAAAAATTACAATGGATTTACTAGATTTGGCAGTTTATTGCTTTTACAAAGACATTCTACCCTTTTTGATTGGTTATTATCATACCATATTCATTAGGTTAGTTGCAATAAATATATTATTTTGAAGTAATGTTTTGATTAAATACTGTTGTTCTAAACATTATAAACATATTAATATTTTGTAATCTTTACATAAAAATCATAATTTACATGTTTATGCCATATAAGTTGGATTTGAAAATTCTGTACCGTTTTATTGCCACTTTAGCAATTCATTTATCAACCATTATATAGCATTCTAAACTATCTTAATTCTAATATCAAATCCAGGGAGTTCTCATTTGAAAAAGAACGAATCTATAATTATCATTTAGGAATAATATTGTGCTAATGAGTCTGGCCGCAGTTTTTTCTATATTTTATAGATGAGCACAGGCTTTATGGTTATGTAATAATAATTTATTTCTTATTGCCTAGCAAGGTATAGATATTGATGCCCTGTGCAAAGAAATTTTGGATGAATGGTCTGCATGCAATGGACAAAAATCAAATGCACCAGAAAATGAACGTAAGCATTTTTCTTAATTTATATACACATTCCAATTCTGTTGGAATTGTTTTGCAATCTTTTATTTGCAAAATATTTTTTTTTTTTTTTTTTTTGCGCATTTCAGTAATATTAGTAAGAATTTGAACATGTGCTTTTTCATTATTTCAGCAGAAGAAAAATATAGATTCTAGATGTAGCAAATACAGAAACTCTAAAAATGCAACAAGCAAATTTGTATTAATTTTCTAGCATAATATTACTATATTTGGTATTTGTATACACAGACAATTGCTTAGCCAATAACAGCAATGAAAATTTTATTTCTTGCGAATATTATGCTTCAAAGAAAATGGAAATATGTAAAAACACTGATTTTAAGATATCTGTTTAATTAAAAGTACTTGACTGTACATAAAATATTATAACTTATATAAAACCTTTTTGTGAATACTTTTTATGTTCTTGAATTAAATCATACGATTACTAAAATCAGAAGTTAATACATTTATGCATGGCTGAACACAATTTTAATCATCACACAAAGGGTTTAATACTTTAAATCAATTGATTGAAATGGAAAATTCTAATTTGATTTGGGTATGCAGTTAGTTTATTAACTTTTTATGGTATAGATTTGTAAATAATTTCTTGCATCTTGCAGAGAAGTTTGATCTCAGTCACAAAGTATCCTTGATTATGGAAAAAAGTGTGCAGCCTGTTTTAAAGCCAGCTAACCGCTCTGTGGAGGAAGAAAAATTAAGAGAAGCTATCTTGTCTCGATGCACATATGTCTCTTCTGAAGACGAGTAAGCTTTTTTGTCTTATTTATATTCAATGTTGAAATCTCATGAAAATTTGCATGAATTATTTAATTATGGAACAAATTTAGACTATTTAATATTAATAAGTAAAAACTAGTGTGAAATATATTTTCATTTATAAATTCCACATTTGATTTTGCTCTAGAGATTGCCCTCAGACATATGCAGAGTCAAAATTTATCAAACAAACTTTAAGCATGTATAGAACACATTGTGATGAATATTTTTTGTTTGTTTGTAATATGTTAGTGATGGGTTGAGCCACAACACAAACCATGTAAATAAAAGGTCTTTCTTATTCAACATCATTTGTACATACTTCCTTAAAATATTTTTAATAATTTTCCAAGATTATGTTCATCATCAGTAATATTTACTTGACAACACCATTCAAGTGATTAGCTTACAGTTACATAGGTACTTGATATTTCCTGCATATTTGCAACCACAATATATATTCAAATTACTTAACATTTATCGGGCTACTGAATTCTCATAAACAAAGGCTATTGGAGTGGGTATTTACTAATAATTCAATTCACAATAAAAATGATTCTGGTGTATATGTTGAAAATGAATGGTTTCTTGTGTTTGTGCCTTTTAGCCCTTATAATTTTACTGTTATAAATATTTCTAGTATTTTATTAACCTTAAAATGTTTGCTGTGATATACTTTAACATCTCTTTAGATTTGTACCTTGAATTCTAAGTAACCCAAGTTTCAAAAGTTATAAGTGTGAAGGGCTGGAAATTTTCAGTCATGACTTTCCAAATGTAGGATTATGAATTATAGATTAATTATTCTTAAAGTGGTTATAGAATGAATGTCTCCATATTTTCAAAATTTATTTTGATAGGAATTCTCACTGTATATGAGATTACAAGGCAATAATTTAAGCTCTAAATTATTAAAATAATGTATTTTAATAAGGATTGTTGAAGTGCAGTATGTAGCAGTTTGTCTTTAGTTAATGATACTGAAATAAAATCTGTTAATTCATTTAAATCGGCTCTTTTTTTTTTTTTTTTTCCAAAAGAAAACTTTTTTGACAAAATACTAGAAATACTTCAGCTTTAGATAATGAGATGACAAGGGAAATAGTTGAATTGTTATTACTAATTGTAAACTTTTAGTAGATACTGAGTTTTGATAAATTTTGCTTTCCAAGCAAAATTTGCTGGCTATTTATTTTTTTTACAAAGCATGAAGTTTACTAAAAGAAAGTATTGTAACTGCTAAAAAACTTCTTTTTCTTGTGAAATCTTTTTTTAGATATTTGTGAGTCTGAAAATGAGATTTTTACAAATCATATCTGCATGTAAACTAATTATAAAAATAAGTATTGTTATTAATTTTTAATTCATGAATTACGTTTCACTTATTTAAGCATTAAAAAGACCGAATCATAATAAATTTTATTTGATTATGAAATAGACTGAATTCAGTTTGTTATAATATACATTATCAAGTATATATATGTTTGTTGTAATTCTAATTAGTAATTAATTGTCCATTTTTGATGTAATATTGCTGGTGTTTCAAAATTTTATTGTTTTTTAAATATGCAGTTGTCATAGAGTTCTAATTGCCATGAAATATTTGCTACTAGAATTCTGAGAAAGACCAAATATACATCAATATAAAATCTTGTAAATAGATGCTATTTGAATCAGAATGGCAGTTATTTAGAAGCAAGTGAGAAATATGTAAAATAAATACTATTAGATTTTACATTAATGTATGGAAAGATGTAAAGTTTTTTACTCTTTTTCTCTTCTTCCCCCTTCCTCCTTCTTCATAAAAGACTATCAACTTCTTAAGACAGTTGATAGAATGCTTGAATGATATTTTAAAATATCTAGAAAAATACAGGTGCATTGATAAGCTTGTCAGACAGGTGGTAACCATTTGCTGTGATAACAAAGCAAAGTAAGGAAAGATGCATGTTCATCAATGACATTTAGACGAAGTTTAAATAAATATTTCAAGGCTTACAAATCACTTGCCATTTTGAATTTGTGTATTAGAGGATTTCCCTGCCCCCCTCACTATACTTTTGTGGAATGCTTTACAAACTTCGTATTATATACCATCTTTCAAATTCAAAATGCTTTTACTTTATAATCTGCAAAATATTGTGATTTTTTTTTTTATTATTTCTACTTACATTATAAAAATGCATGATTGAAATGAGGATTGTCATTTAAAGTTCTTTTAGTATTCAGTTGTCTAGATCAAATTTAACAGTACACATTTTTTATGCATTATTTCAGATATTATTAAGAAGTTAAAATAATATTAAACTCTATTGCTAATTTCTTTTTAGACATATTCAATAAGTTATGTTGAAATCAAATTTAAAATAAATTGATTAAATACAAAATTTAATTTAAATACTCTCTGAATTCACTTTCTGTTTTTAAAAAAATTATCAGGCTGAAGAAAAAAATACACATTTTATCTTATGTTGATTTCTAATGGTACAAAACATTGTTACTGTAATTTGATTTCTATGTTTTTGTTTGCTTATAATTAAAAAAAAAAAACCTGCAATTCAATACAAGGATTTCTACAAGTCATGATCAGGATAAATTTTGTTAAATTAACTGTTAAAATCCAATTTAATGTAAAGCATAATTTTTTTCAATATTTTTTTAAGGATGCTTAAAATATTCCTAAGATAAATGTGGGGTTAAATTAATTTTAGTTTTTTTTCTTCTTTTCTTTAAAAAATTATTGAAAATGCAATTATTTTAAAAATATAGTATGATATATAAAGGAAAAAAATTCTTTTTATTTCTATATATTTTGTTGAAAATAAAGAAGCATTGATGTCACTTTGAAAATGGATGGTATAAACCAGTTGAAAATTACTTAACAACTTATGAATCCATAACAAATGTCTCTTAATTTGAAATAGCGTACAAGTTATCAAGCAGCAAAAAATTTTAAATAACTTCTTTGATCTTATATTGGATTTTGCATTACTATCTTTTACAAGAAAAATGAACAGAAGCGATGTAAATGAACTTTTCTGTTTATGTGGATATAGTTTAAACTCATTGATTACTGTCTTTCACATATTTACACTGTTACATTCCTACAGAGAAATGTTTTTTATTTGTTTTACTCTCATTTAAATATATATACTTTCAATATTTATGTTTTGTGTCTTTGAAGTTAATGTTATTAGTATTCTTGTAACATATTACTAAAAATTTGCCCTTAAAGAGATTTTTTTTATATAATATATATAAATCTGTTATATAAATCAGGCTAAATTCACTGTATTTGAAAACTTGTTACAGAATGACATTTCCGCAGATTCATGGATTAGAGCATTTTAAGAATTGAATTTTATTATTCTTGAGATTGATTAATTATCTTTTATGTAACAATTTACAAAGTTTCTAATATCTCAATATTTACATTTTATATCTTTGAAATGAAGTTAATTTTATTAGTATTCTTGTGACATATTACTAAACATTTGCCCTTAAAGAGATTTTTTTTATATAATATATATAAATCTGTTATATAAATCAGGCTACATACACTGTATTTGAAAACTTGTTACAGAATGACATTTCCGCAGATTCATGGATTAGAGCATTTTAAGAATTGAATTTTATTATTCTTGAGATTGATTAATTATCTTTTATGTAACAATTTACAAAGTTTCTAATATCTCAATATTTACATTTTATATCTTTGAAATGAAGTTAATTTTATTAGTATTCTTGTGACATATTACTAAACATTTGCCCTTAAAGAGATTTTTTTTATATAATATATATAAATCTGTTATATAAATCAGGCTACATACACTGTATTTGAAAACTTGTTACAGAATGACATTTCCGCAGATTCATGGATTAGAGCATTTTAAGAATTGAATTTTATTATTCTTGAGATTGATTAATTATCTTTTATGTAACAATTTACAAAGTTTCTAATATCTCAATATTTACATTTTATATCTTTGAAATGAAGTTAATTTTATTAGTATTCTTGTGACATATTACTAAACATTTGCCCTTAAAGAGATTTTTTTTTATATAATATATATAAATCTGTTATATAAATCAGGCTACATACACTGTATTTGAAAACTTGTTACAGAATGACATTTCCGCAGATTCATGGATTAGAGCATTTTAAGAATTGAATTTTATTATTCTTGAGATTGATTAATTTTCTTTTATGTAACAATTTACAAAAATTTTAATATCTCTAGGATTTTGTATAAATTTATTTGTTTTATTGTAATTCACATTTTTTTTTTATTTATATTCGGAAAATTCATTATTTTGTAAAATTCAGCTTATTGTTCCAAGTCTGTTATTAAGCATTTATCCTTATTTCTTGCTTTATTGTGCTGTGAATGTTTGATCTCTGTGCTAATTTATGTCATCATTATTAATTCATCATTTTTTTTTTTTTAGAGATTATGATTCTGATGAGGGAGGAGCAGCAGCATCTGGAACTTCTGCCCGTATCCTTTTTTCTTTTTAAAAAATTTCTCATAATTAATTTAAGTGATGGTATTGCTCTATGTTAGAGCTTTTTAGAATTTTTCTTCTGCATTTAAAAAGCGATGATATTTTAATATTGGCAGAGATTAGAAAATGGGGTTCCAATGATTTTGTATAGTATTTTCCATGAAACTGAAAAAACCCTTTTTAGAATTATGACTGTGAATACAAAAATTCAAAAGTGGTAAGATCTAGAATGATGAAATTTGGTATGTAACCTTTATTGTGAATTAACAATTCTCAAATTTTTAATGGAATCCATCTGTGTAAAGCTTGTCCATCTATATGCGTGAAACATTATTCAAAAGCTATTAAGCTAGAAAAATGAAACTTAGCTATTTTTGCTTCTAAGCTTGTACAAGTGTGCAAATTTGGGAGTAAATCCATCAAAGGTTTTTTTAATTTAACCAGTTGACTGTTTTGAACTCTTTGGGAAATATGTATCTAAATTGTAATATATATATATAAGTTTAAATCATTTTATAATTTTAATAATTAAACATTTTTTATATAAATGTAATAATTGTCATTGAATAAACTTGTCATAATGCAAAGTGATGTACTTTTAACATAAATGAGTATACTCATCAAAAACAGTTAACTGGTTAAGAATTTGATTTGAAAGTAATTATAAAGTACTTTAATATAATTCTTTACTGCTTTTGCTATAATAAGATTAACCTTTAATATTGTGAAATGTATGAATGCAATTGTCAATATAAGCATCAAACACTTAATGTATTTGCTATAAAAATAATTCACCTGTTTATTGGCTATGATTGTAAAAAATTTATTATCAAAATTGATATTAGTTAACATTAAAATTTTAAATTATATTATTGGTATATTTTTTATATAATAATTTTAATTTGTTTCCCTGTAGACAAAACTAATTGATTATTTGGTTAAATGCATCCTAATTCCAGCTGTTTAGCAGTTTTTGCCATTCCATTTAATTTTATGAACAGCCACACCTCAGCAATAACAATGAACATATTGACTTCTTTCAGTAATTGATAAAATTCTTGATTTTTTTTATAAAAAAGATAATTATTATACATTCTTGATTGTATTAAAAGTAAGTTGAATTATGAAACTTAAATCAGCTTTTTTAAATAATTAAGAAATCTGATTTGGCCAAGGTTCTATAAATGTCCATTTGTTGCTATTCCATTCCTTTGTTTTATCAAAAAAAGTATTTTTAAATGATTGTCATATATTTTATATTCAGAATGAACGTTTAAGTAGATGAAAATTGTGCACATTTTAGGATAAATTTTACAATTTAATTACTGTGCTTTTCCAAAATTGTAAAGCACATTAAGAATACACAGAATTTTGAAATGAACAAAGCATTAATGTAAAATATAAAGTTTATTTATTTATTACAAATGCCCAGAAGATTGACTATGATGCCATTAGATTTCTAGCTTTCCAATATGTCCGATACACAAGGAAGGAGGCAAAGCTGTAGCAGATTCAGTATTAATCAGGGTGCACCACATGGAGGCCTGCTACATTACACCCCCCAAATATTATGTTAATTCTTTAAAAAATTATTTGTACTTTTTTAACAATTCGCTGATTAAGGACTGCATTAATATATAAAAGTAATTTTAACACAAATACCTTCAAAAGATCTATTGGCAATCAATGTTCCAACAGCATTCTGTTGGGAATTAAATTTGAATCCTAATGAGCATTATCAACTGACAGTATAGACTCAGATAGGATATATATCCCATCATTTAAATGGCTGTTGCAAGTTGCCCAACATTATTTTGTCCACAAGGGAAACTAGGATCCACCAACAGATTGAAAGTTTCTCTTCCTTTTTTTTGGGGGGGGGGGGTTGGATTTTAGGTCCAAATATAGATAAGAAATTAATGTTGTTGGAGAGGTAGGTTTAAAATAAAGGATTTTAAGTTTACAATGTGAAATTTATTTTTTGTGAAAAACCAATGCCCTGGTATAAGTCCATTCCTAATTTTAATTTGAAGAATTACATTGGAACCTTATTTAGCAAGCATGATGTGCTTCTGAATCTTACTTGTACTGCAAAACACTCATGAAGTGAAGCAGTTTTTTCCATGAGAATTCCTGTGAAACAGGACAATTTTTTCCACTAAGAAAAAAAAATGCTCTTGTAAATTGATATTAATATATTATTTATATTGTATGTTTTTTATTCACAAAAAAATTGTCTAAAGTCATTTGTCTTTGGCTAAATTTGAAAATATAGCAAAAATAAGACACAGCATTATTTTTAAATGAATTTGTAGTGCACATGGCTATTGCCTTATCAGTGTGATACTTCTCAATGTATGATGCAATAATTTCCAATGCTTTCAGCTTCTCCCTTACTTCATTTGAAAGTTGCTGTTCTGTTGCATTTTATTTCTGACCACAGCTTTTTTTGCTGTGACACAGAATCCAGCTCTGTAAGCTCTTCAATAGCTTTAGTTAGGTTCTTCCAACAGCTTATCGATGTTGTTGCTGTTCAGCTTTAGACCATAATTTTGGTCCGAGACAAAATCTCTGTGATTAAGGTTCCACGGGCACTTATTCAAAACTTTTGAAGACACATTCGAGAATGTTATCCGACTACAAATTTTTCCATGTAGATAAAAGGGCTCTTTTCAAACAAATGCCCAACATAGACTGATATAGGCTAATACGTAATGTGATGTCCAGTTACTTCCTCTTCGCTCATTCTACAAAGTATCAGTTTTACATTATGCAAATCATTTGTTATGAGAGGTGCTCGTTAAACAATGTTTGACTGTATTTTTGAAGATATTGAATAGCTGAGAATGTACTATTTTTCCTTTTATTTATTTATTTCTTTTTTTTAAGAATTCTGTAATTTTTCTGTTATGCTATTTCCTAATAATATATTTAAAAAAATATATTTTGATATTAAAAAACAAAATTAAAAGATTTATTTTTAGACATATTAGCTATATTTTGCTGAAAATGTTTAAAAAAAATGTTCACTTTTATTCTTCAATCAGTAAACTCAATTTAATCTAAAAATGTTACAAATAAAAAGAAAAGAGATAATAAAACAAGTTAAAAGTAACATTTGACCCACCTGCAAATGTTTATTTCTTTGAAAATAAATTTATAAATGTATAATTTCTGATCATCTATGAATTTCTACAGAAATGAAGATTTCTTGATTGTATTTATAGTATTATACATTATACCATAGTTTATTCATAAAATTCAATATATAAATGATTCCTGATCTATGCATTAAATCAATGAAATAATCCCGCTTTATTTCATTTATATTCGTTCTTGTGAACAAAATCCAGGGGTACCTTTGACTGTAATAGATATATGTAGATTTACTGCATAAAGATGAAGATGTTTAAATGAATCATTTTACAAAAAGTCAATTTAAAAAAAAAAAATATTTGTTCTTAACAATCTTATCCTAGCTCCTTCTCAGAACCAAAATGTTGAGGCTGTTGCTCAAGCTGAGCGTGAAAGACGAATGAAAATGAAATCAGAAGCAGAGCAAAAGAAGGTGCAGGACAAAGTCAATCGGGAGAAGCAGAAACAGAAGCAGGATGAACGCAGGGAGAAGGAACGTAAACGAACTCAGAAGCAGGAACGTAGGCGGTGACTGACCACTGGCTACAGAATATTGATCTTGTTATATTCAGCTGCATTTATGTTGAACATTCTGAGTGAAAAATTATTCAAAATTAATTTCAAATTAATATTTATTGGAAACAGCTGAAATTTGATTTTTCTGTCATAGTTATTAATTTATTATACTGTTTAAATCAGTCATTTAAGGGTTGTCATAAATTTTGGCCAAATGTAGATATTGTATAAAAGTTGTATTTTAACTAGATAAAATAACCTCGGAGTAAACAGAAATTGACAGATTTTATCAGAGATTTCAATTTCTGACTGTTTTGGTTATCTGACTGTGAAAAGGAACAAAATCTTTTAAAACTTATATTGTTAATAAATATAATAATATGTTACATTGTAAAATGGCATTGGATATTTATTTTAAAAAATTTTTTAGTTAAAAGTATAATTTAAGAACATTTTAGCTGATAGAGTTTCCATTCTTCATATTGTATTTTAGAATTCAATAAAATATTTATTTCAAAAGGTTATAATTTTCCTTAATAATACATATTTTTTTTAAAGAAAATCTTCTTTGTAGCAGAATTGGAACATTGTAAAGTTCTTTTTCTGCTGCTTAAAATGCTTACAGTGCATTGTGCTTGGATATTGTGGACAATTTATTCAAATGTTATGTTTGATATTCGATCTAGTTTTATTTTCTAATTATTATTCTTGTCATTTTTACTGTGGCATGCCAGTGATTTCAAAACTATGAGCTGATTTGTTTTGCTTGCCTTAAAGCTTTATATTTTTTGGTTATCTGAAATTTGAAATGAGTAGAAATAAAGTATTATAATATTTATTTCAAAATGATCAATTCTGTCTTCTTTTTTTTTTACCGTAAATTTTAATTTGGATGAAACAATCGACTTTTACTTGGAGCAAAAATCTTAATTTGAATGTTTCTACAGTCTACAGAACAAATGACTAGTAAAATATGAATTATGTTTTATTTTTGAAAAAAAAAATCTCAAATTTAATTTATATAAGTTCAAATAAGTAGATAATTTTTATAAATTTCTTATATTTAGATGTACAAAATTAATAAATTCTAGATATTTTTCATATATTCTTCTAATAAATTACTCTGAAAACTGACAAATAATAATTTTTATGAAATCTTAGAGTATATACTTAGAATTGAATTTTGAATTTTCATTATATTAGAAAATTAATAAAAGTATACATATATACTAGATGTTTGTTTTTATCGAAGTTAGTGCTAATTTTTAAATTCTTAGAGATAGACATACAGGTCTGATTGGGAAAAAAAAATTACTTTAAATGTTGGAAATAATTATATTTTATGCTGTTTCAATCAAAAATATATTTCTCAAAAAGTTACAAAATCTTTTTTTTTTTTTGTTTATTATTATTATTCAGTTCTCCAAGTCCATTCAGTAATTGTCCATTTATAATAATTAGTAAAATATTCTGGACACTGTAACATTTCATGGGGAGGGGATCCATTTTTCTGCAACTAAAACTGATGGATTTATGAAATAGTGAAAACGAATTTTATAGCTAAATTTGTTGTCTTATGAGAGATCTTTAATTTGCAAATTAAGATTATGCATAGTAGTTGTTAAGCTTGGATTTCTTTTTTCATATTTTACACAAGGAAATATTGCTATTGTTTTGAAAATATTTTAATATGTAATTATTTTTCCATCAATATTTTCTTAGTTACTTTATTAAATGAAGAACTTCAAATGTGCATTCATCGAATTATAAAGACTTTTTGTGCGCAATTTAATAAAAAAAAAGTTACTAAAAGCATATTAAAATTTACCTTTTGAGATTGTAAAATATTTTATATCAGTTAGGAAAATCAGGAGGATTGATCTACTCATAAAGGAAAAGAAACAAAAAATATTATTTCTAAATAAGTACAAGCAACAATCGTATTGTATAGATTACACCTCTTCAATGATGCAAAATTTCAGCTGCTTAGGTTAATTTATTTATAATTAATTTATTAAATGTTAATTTATTTACATTTTTATTAATATATAAAAGTTATTTTCTTATTTGCGAATTTTTTTTAATTTGAAAAGCACTCTGTGAGCATTTTATTACTGTTATTTACTCTTTGTCTTTGTAGTTTTATACTTTTAAAGATTAATAGTAAAGTAACTTTTATTTTAAATATTGTGCCTTGAAATTGCTTCCAAAAATAAATTTGTTTAGACCTCATTTTAGGTTAAAGAGTTCTGTCAGTTTCAATCATAAAGCAATATTTTATTTTCATTGTATGATTTAGGCTATCTACAATTTTTTATTGAAATATGAATAATAGAACTCTTGACCATATATGAAGTTAGAATTCATACATTTTTCAGAAATAGATTTATTGAAGTGAAATAGCATAAAATATAATTCTTCCTGTCATATAAAATATTTCCCTAATTGGAATTATATATCTATCTTTAATGGTTTTGAAATCAGTTATTGAGCTATGAAAAGAATGAACTTATATATATATATATATTTGTCAAATCATTGATTGACTGCCTGATTTATATATTTTACTGCATTTTTACAAGTATTTTCATTTACTTATATCTCTATTGTGAGCTTTCTTCTATAAAAAAATCTTATTATCAGGCCCAAGCAAATTTATATTGAACTAATGACAGATTGAACATTAATAAATAAATATTAAATTATTCGGCCTATCTTACAAAATGTTTTTCAAAATTAAACTTTTATTTCTTTGAATTTTATTTTAGCAATGGATGTTACTTAGCTTTAAAAAAATTAATAATGTATTGATTAATTTTTTTCATTTTTCTAGACTGTGATATTTTTGAGCAGAAATTATGTCACCCTAAAGTTTGATCACCTTAAGGAAATATTATGTAATTTTCATATGTTCATTTAATACTCCTATGATTAAAATTGGCATTTATATGAATCTGAACAGTTCCAGTAATTATTATCAGCAGCTAGCCTATTAGTTAGTCTCACCCTTCTTTAGGAATTTGATTCCTTTAAAGAAAATTTGGATAAATTTCATGTGCTTCTTATTTAATTAAAAAAAAAAAATGTCTACCTATATATTACATATTAGCACATATTTCAAACTATTAGTGATTAGCATGTTTTTTTTTTTTTTTTTTTGCAAACATTTAGTAAACTTTTGATTGAAAACATTTGAATCTTAAATAAAATTTCTAATTATTTTACAATTTGTAAGAAGCAATATTTTATGAAGTTTTTTCTCTGTGCCTATGTATTAACCCTTTAAAGGGCCATTTTTTTCTAGTCATATTATGTTAAAATATTTTTAGGCTTGAAATTAGAATAAAAAAAGGAATTCATTTAGCTTATTAGATAAATTTAATTTGATTAATTAATTAATTTGGTTAATTAATAATTAAGTAACAAATCAAGACTCATCATTTTGTCTGAGATAAAGAACTGAAGCATCTAAGTTTCTGACTTACTAAAAAAATTTGTCAGAACTTATGCCAACCTATAATTTCATATAAAGATTGATAAATTTGGTGGGAAGCATACTTCCCATGGCCCTAGAAAGGGTTAAGTGTGTACTCTTATATTAATATATTAGTTAGGTATCTATGGACTGGGCAATAGAATGGATTTTGTTTTAAAATTTGATATTAATATACAATAAACTGTGACATCATGATGAAAAAATAATTTAAAATGGCCTATACAGTAGATGGTTGAACCATAGATGCTTTTAGGATTATAGGTATTTATTAAATAAGAGTTCTTCAAAATGTTTAATGTTTTTTCTCAATAACTCGAGAGCATTATACTATTTAACGAAACCATTTTTACATCAATTTAAAAATATAGATTTTTTTAATGATGCCAAGTTTATTTAAATTGTTAACAAAACAAAAAGAGATTAACAATAGCATTCATATCACAGCAATCTATCACATTATCATGGGTCGAAGCATTTATTGTATAATAAGCCTAGTCCTCATTGAAAAAAAAAAAAAAACAGCTTTCTTACATGGATTTTATTTTTGTTGAGTGCATATTGATTTATTATTTTTAATTCGAAATTGATGTTTCAGAACCAAGTCTCTACTGTATTATGTTCCAATATAATTATGAATATTTAAAGTTTTGAACACTGAATGTGTTAAAGCTTTGACAGTTTTATTATACATTACTCAATTCTTTATGCATTTTTGGAATTTTTGTTACTGCCAGTCACCTACCACTTCTAGACGAATAAAACAAATCCGTTCTGTTAATCAGCTGACAAATCATAGTAAATGATCTACAGAAATATGATAAACTATGAAATAAAACCATATTTCAACCATATTTTATTCATAAAAGAAGTTATTTTCAGTAAATAATCATACATAATTGGGCACAACAAATAACTGGAGATAGAAATCTAACATAATTAGACATAAAAATTTTGACATAATTGGAAATTTATTAAAATAGTTTTATTTGATAAATTTATGTACCAACCCGTTTATTGTTATTTGAAAATAAGTCACAGCTGTTAATATTTTAATGTTGGAAAGAATACATTTTACAGTTATATAACTGTTTGTATTCAATTTTTCTTCAAATTTTATAATGGTATATTTAGTTAAATAAAATTGCTGAAATCTAAATTTAATTTCCTGCTAAGTATTGGGTGGGATAAGTTTTTTATTACAGTTTTTCTTCTAATTAATGTTTGTATTACTAGCTGTTAAATCATATGAAGAGCATCATTGTCTATGTTTGAGTCTTTCTCAATATATTTCAAAATATAAAAGAATTCTGAAAATTTTAATAATAATGCTTCTATTGATTAAGAATTATTAGGTTCATTGTATTGCAGGCTGTTATTGATTTTCTAAAAATAGTAAAGGAATTTTGTAAAGTATGCAAAAATAAATTAAAATACTAAGTGCATTTTTAGATTAATAATTTAAACAGAAATGGTATTGATTAAAAATAAAATGGTAGAGGTTCTTACGAACAATATGCTGTACAAATATAAAATGCTTAGATGTTCAGTGTGTCATAGTTTCAATATATATAAGGACTACCTTTTTTAGTTGAATAATGTACTTGGTTTAGCATAATCAAACATGGCTGTTGTATCAATTAATCCTAAAAAAATGAAACAATTTAAAGCTTTATTAGATTTCCAATATGTCAACTTATCAACAATTAATAGAATATAGGAAAGCAATAAAGTAATTTTTCTGTTTGGAGGCAACTGTAACTAATAAACAGAATTTCCTAAATAATCTATGAAAGGCACAGGGAAATAAATTTCACACACAAAAAAGTATCAAAATTACCAATACTTGATATCATACAAAGGGAAGGTCAACACATGTTCCTTCCATGTCCCCATTTGGGACTTCAGTTACTGTATTTTGTTTTTTGTAGAATCCATTCCCTTCTCTCCTCCCCCCCCTCCCCTCCCGCCTTCTAAGAGTGTAAGGAGAATTTTATTTCATTCTATTTATAAATTTTAGCTGTTGGTGCCTCGAAATAAGAAAAGTTATTTTATGGTTTCATTATACATTCAACCTCTCCCATTGTTCTATGAAATGTTATTTCAAAACAGTAGTTTTAAGCATTCACATAAGAAAAATAAAGATTGGCATAAATAGCAATTCAAAATAATTTATAGTTAAAAAAAATTATTTGTCAAATCATGTGGCAGCTAATTTTTTTTCATGTTAAGGTGTTTGAATATAATATCCTGAGAATTTTACAGGTAAATAACAAATTCCCCAATGGTACATTAATCAAAATTTGTATTTTGTATAATTTTTTTCATGAAGGATATATTTAATACAAAAAAAATATTGTAACTGTAAATTTTAAAGTGTATTCAATTTTGAATATGTAAACAATCCCTTACAAAGGTTTTAGAAACTGATTCAAGCAATTTAGCAAAATAGAGCTAGGTGGCTCTTTTATTTTTTCCGCGTGTACACTTGTCACATAACATATAAATTACCCATTCAAAAAAATTGAATAATTCTTTCATTGTGTTTTCCTCGCTTTTTTCATGTGGTAATGTCCAACTTTACATTAGAAGGAAGGCAAGTAGGCTTTGACTTACTATATTTTTAACAAATCTCGGAAAATTAAAACCTACTGTAGTTTCTCGTTACTTAAAAAAAGGGGGGGGGTAATGTACTGCATAGAGAAAACTATAGATTCTACAATGGTCCCTTATAATTTTCACTTTGAAAAAGCAAGATATTTAAAAGCTCATGTTAAGTTATTAAAGGATATAATACACTATTGGGTATACTTCTAGTGCTCTTAAACCATCGTGCTATTCGATCGAGTCCACATTTAATTGTATCATTGTTTTTGCAATAGCTTGGTCCTTGAGTTTATTTTATTTTATTTTTATTTATTTATTTATTATTATTATTTCTAATCGCCCGCAACAACCAGTTCATCCACCTTTCATTATTCCATATATCCAAGAATTGCAGAACCAAGAATTCCATCTTCGGCTCTGAAAATGTACACTGATGGCAATAAAGGAGATGGTAGCGTTTCGGTAGTGGCATGCACATTGAGAATCCTGAAGAAGCTACTGATATTTTGATTAGTAATCCAGTCAACAGTTCTGTATTCAGGTCCGAACTTATTTTAATCTATAAGGGACTTCAATATATCGACACGTCCTTTGAAATTGTCTTCGGAGACATTTGGATTTTAACGGACAGTCATGCCTCTATACAGCACCTTTCTCATTGGACGAAAGTGGGGGACAAGAATAGCATGAATATCTTAGACCTTATTGTCAGGCTCTCCACTGAACACTCTATACACTTTCAGTGGGTCCCCTCACATGTTGGTTTAAATGGTAATGAGATAGCGGATAATTTAGCTAAGACTACCTCAGCTCACATATTTCATGGTAATGCACCACTAACTTATTTTCAAATCTCCTCCATCAAAAAGATGGAGTCGAATGCACTTCGGTGAGCCCTATCTGTTCACCCTTAGCACTTTGGTGAGTCCCACCTGTTCACCCTTGGCTTTGGTAAAAGTATTCTAGAGATTTCACCGTCTGAATATCTCCAAATCCCTCACCTTCCAACACGGTTCCAATTCTATGCTGAATGTCCTTAGTGCAAGGCAGATCCAGCCTCCCCCTATCATATTCTTAAATGTTTAAATTTTACGATTTTTGAGATTTTAAAGAATTCGATATTGTTTTTGGACTTTTTAGAGATCTTTGGTTTCATGGAGGTAGTAAGCGCAGCTGTACCACCACCTGGGATTAAAAATAACAAGAATTGCAGTAGCGTGCAGTATGTATGTTTTGGTTCAAAACTCATACCACTATTTTATTTAAAAAATACTTTTCAAATATTTTAAACATATCTTTTCTAAGCAATTCCTTTCAGGAGGTAATCAACAATAATTATATAATGAAAACTCCTCAAATAGCAGTTAATAGTTAGTGAGAATTAAGAACGCCTTTTGAACTGCTCTCATGATTTCTCTATTGGAAGTATATCGTTTACCTGTCATAGAATACTGATTCAATTAAATGCTAAGTCATTTTATTATTATCGTATTTTTAAAGGTTTTATTTCAGCAATTATATTACGAAATCATTTGAAAGTAGATATAAGACTAATCTAAGAATTTGCTGCAGAATTAATATATACTAATTCCCTCTTTTTTTTTTAATGAGTATACATAAGATAATTTAACAATTTTATTTAAAAACATTTTTGCATGAAATATGAAAGCTCTTACAAGGGCAAAAACACAAAATAAAAGGATATTCTATCGTGCAATATCTATATAACTTCGATAAATCATGTTTGCATAATTGTTATGATATAACTTCTCTCATAAATCTTAAAAGAAATGGTCATGAATAGGAAATTTTAAATCATTTTATTTAAAAACATTTCTACATGAAGTATACAAGAACTTATGGAGGTGTTGGCTCACGTACGCGAAAGTGTCCAGTACTTCAAAATATCAGAATTTATGCCAACAAATGCGGTGAGAGAAAAATTAGTTGTAATAGAGAAAACATGAAAATGTCAGGATTTACGACAACAAATGCGGTGAAAGAAAAATTTAAAATTGTAATAGAGAAAACCTGAAGTATTATAAAAATATTAGTGCTTGAATTGAAATTTAAAATTAAAGGTTTGGTTATTTGTTTTTCTTTAACATAAATTTGAGATAAGAAATGTTAATAAAAGTTATATCGTCTTTGGATTCTGATATCTTAATATTTATTTGCTTCTTCAAAATGCGTAGTATAATTAATGGAAAAGGACCTATCTAAATATACCTATACCTATATATATCTAGATATAGATATAGATAGCTATCAAAATTTATTTTAATCTTGATCAACAATAATCGTCATTGTACCGTGTTAGGTTTTTTTAAACTCAAAAATTAAGTAACCTGTTTAAACAGAAGGCAAATATCAGAAACATTTTCCAGTTTTCGCTCCATGGTGGCGCTTCCATTGCTCTCAAGGTGGCGCTACAGTCACTCAGGATTATCCGAAGATAGCACAATATTTTAAAAGAAGGGAAATTTATTAGTTAAGGTTATTAAATTGCTCAGCTATTTAAGCCTGTAAGACCCGCTCCTCCGCTCCCAACGACGAAGCTTGCAAAATCAGTCAGGAGGGGAAAGGTCACGTGGTATTCAAGGGGATGAAAACCAGGAGAGAGACGAACAGGAAGTGGACTAGACAGATAAGGACGAGGGACGACGAGCGAAGGTGGTGTGGTTCGCCATGAACGAAAGACTTGATTAACTTTTATATTTTAAACCGTTACTGTAAATATGTAAATAATATAATAATCTAGAATAGGAATGGTTCCTGTATTTATTTCTACAAAATCAACACGATTGAACCGAGCGATTATTAAGATTGAACTGGATTTAAAATAATCACTCAGGCCTAGACGTTAAGTAGGCGCCAGCCGTTGTTGGAATTTCCACAAGAAATACACGTTCGGATAATGTGTAAGGGAACATTACTGGCGTAGTCGGCAGAATCCTACCAAGGAAATGCTGGAATATCTACTGCAGTGTTGCCTACAAAAGGTTAGAGGTGAGAGCTTATTTTTATTATTGTAAATGCTTTTCCCATTGAATTGAAAATATTTATCGTTTGTCTCAGAAACGTGCACAGCAGCGCCATTTTCGTGAACACATCAGTGTTACGTAAGCATGTTGCCCCGCCTCTTCACTTGTAACGCCCTCTTGCGGTATATGTAAAAAACCGTCAGTCTTTGTAACATCATCGACGTAGCAGCAACGCCGAAAGGCAAGGCTCAATCCAACTCCCGAAAGCGGAGAAACAATAAATTCTTTAAAATACAAAAAATATCCGTCATCATTATTGAACCTCTCCAATCTGGTCCTAGCGATCCGGAGACGAATTAGCGAAAATATGGAGAAAAATAAAACTCAAAAAGCCAAAGAGTTAAATAGAATCCGTAGAAGGATAAAGGCGAAACTCACAACCATTAAAAAGTTTGTTGAAAATAGTTCAACGGTTGAAGAAGAAAATAAATTCATATTAAGCTGTCAACAAAAGCTGGCAATTGTGGAAGAAATAAAACAAGAATTAGAAATTTTATTCAAGGATTATTTAGAAATCGACGAAGATGAAACGTTAAGCCAGAAGTGCGATCAAGAAATATTGGATATCGAAGAAGAAAGAAACGAATTAGAGGTAAGTTTGAAATGCTTAACTCTCTAATTGTAATGTTAAGGAAAATGTAATGCCTAATATAAATGATCAAAATTCAAATTTGAAAGCTTATATCAATCATATTGAATTAAAAACGAAATTTCCGGAAATTCCCTTACCGCTATTTTACGGAAAAATGGAAGAATTCAGTAATTTCAAAAATCAATTTATGTGTCTAATAAACGATAATACTGAATTAACGAATGATCAAAAGTTATTTTATTTAAAAGCTGCCCTCCGTGGCGAAGCTAAATTTATAGAAACAAGTGACGATACATTTGAGTCACTGTTTGCTACTCTCGAAGAACGCTTTGAAAATAAGCGAGCAGTTGTTGATATTCACATTCGAAATATGCTAAAACTAGAAAAATTAAATTTTGAGTCTGCAAAAGGCTTACGAAATATCACAGACACAATAAATAAAAGTCTGAGATGTTTAAAAAGTTTGAATTTAGAATGTAATGACTTAACAAATGCTATATTAGTAAATATAACATTAGAAAGACTTGACAAAGAGAGTAGAAAGGCATATGAAATGTCCATACAATCAAAACAAATACCTTTGTAAACAATGTCAGTAAAAATATCGTTGCAGACGCCTTTTCTATTACAAATCACTCAAATGATCAAAAGATCTCCAGATGAGTGATATACTCACGAAAAAGTGTATTAATCAGTGTTCTTAAATGCAATTAACGACCCTGATTGCATATCACAGTTCTTTATTAACGGACAAACACATTCAAAACAAACTACACTATTCACAAGATGTTGCCATACAGTACAAGCTAAATCAAAACAAAACAAATAATTCTTAGGTTATAGGTGGACGGTTTGTATTCAGACATTGAAAATAATATTGCACAATCTTAAATTGAACACATACATAAGACAAAAAAATAAACAGAGTGAAATATTTTACAACATGTTACATACTCCCAACTTGCAAAGTGAAGGGTTACAAACTGAACTTTGCAATATTAAACAAACTGAAATTTATAACACTTAATTCCTCGTGAAATCTGTAAAATTGAAAGGAGTTCACAAGTCCAATTTACGAGGAACTTTTATGGTCCTTTCTAATCTTGTTTTGGTATGGTGTATCTCCTCAGAAATATCAGTCCTTTCAACAGGAGAATTGGGAACCTGGTCAGCAGGTAAATCAGGAACATGATCAGCAGGTGAATCAGGAACATGGTCAGTAGGTGAATCAGGAACATTGTCAGTAGGTGAATCAGGAACATGGTCAGTAGGTAAATCAGGAGTCTTCTCAACAGATAAGCCACTTTTTCCTGAGGCCTTCAAAACATCAATTTCAGTTTTTGCTGACACTTCCAATGGATAAAGCCTTTGGAAGGGACGGATCCTCTCATCATGGGAGGTTCTAATTCTCGCTACTCTAGGGACACCATCTTTGCCAGGATAAACCTCCAAGATAACACCAAGAGGCCAGTCAATGCGTCGAATATTGTCATGACCAATCAGTACAACATCGCCCACTTCTAAAACATCCCTTTTCCTTGTCCCTCTGTGGACCAGAAGAGCAAGATATTCATTTCTAAATCTTTGTCTAAGATCTTCACGCAACTTCTGCAAATATTTGGTGCGTTTTACCAACAAAGATCGATCTACTTTATCTAAATCTGGCGTTTCATAGTTGCTGTTTCCGTGAATAAACATTGATGGGGTCAAAGGTAGCAATTCATTTGGATCATCTTGTATGTATGTCAACGGTCTAGCATTGATTATGGACTCACAGTCACATAAGACGGTTAGGAGTTCTTCATAATTTATAATAGATTTTCCTAACACTCGACGTAAAAGCTCTTTGAGCATTCTCACAATACGCTCCCACCATCCACCCCACCAGGCTGCTGTGGGTGGGATAAATTTCCAAGTGATTTTCTGAGCAGTTGAGTACACAGAAATTTTATCCCAATCTAATGCTCGCAACGCATTATTTGTCCCTACGAAATTAGTACCGTTGTCACTGTAAAGTACTGAAATCCTGCCTCTTCTTGCAATGAACCGTCTTAAGGCTTGAATAAAAGTATCAGTAGTGAGTGATCGGACCAATTCAAAATGCACTGCTCTGTAGACAGCACAAGTAAATAAAACAATCCAGGCCTTTCCTTTCGACTTAAGATAAAGAGGACCTGCATAGTCTACACCTGTTATTTCAAATACCTTTGTCTGAGTAACTCTATTTTTAGGCAGAGGAGCGAAGGGCACTTCAAGATGTTTAGCTTTATAACGCTTGCAAATCACACACTCAGAAAGAACCTGCTTAACTAATCTTTTGGCTCTAATTATCCAAAATTTCTCTTTAAGCCGGGCAAGTAATATTGAAGAGCCTGCATGCATTGCTTTTATATGCTCCTCTCGAATTAATTTTACTACAACATCATTGGCAGGTAAGAGAATTGGGAACTTGAAATCTTCCTTCTCACAACTATCTGCTAGTTTGGTTCTTATTCTCAGAAGCCCATCTTCATCTTTAAATGCTTGCATTTTAGCAAGAAGTTTCTCATCTTGAAAGGCATTTGACTGCATGGACTTGAAACACAAAATCTCTGCTTGTTTGAATTTTTCATAGACTAAGTTTCCTTTTAGCTTGGTTGCATTTGAAACGTTATGAATAAAACGTAGAATCCATGCCACTACTCTGATGTTTCTACTAAGGTGGAAAAATATTCACTCTTTATATCGGTTGTTTGAATATTCACCATAGAGGTCACGATAGCTCTTCTTTCTTTATTCACTTCTTCCTCATTGACATATACTACCACATCACTAACAGGCCATTCATGAGACGAAAGATACAACCAACTGGGACCTTCCCACCATTTCGAACTGCAAAGCTGCTTCGCTGAACACCCTCTACTCGGACAGTCCGCTGGATTCAGTGATCCAGGAACGTGTCTCCAGGCTTTGACTGGTGTCAGCTTTCGAATTTCTTGAACACGGTTGTAAACAAATACACCCCACGGTTCTTCTCTCTTCAACCAAGCCAGCACAGTAGTAGAGTCTGTCCAGAAATAAACATTGTCTGTTGGAAACTCTTTCAAGACAGTGGAAGAAAGACGAGCAGATATAGCAGCACCAAGAAGTTCCAGCCTTGCAATAGTTGTTTCCTTTTTTCCACAAGGAGCAATTCTAGTTTTACTCTGCACCAGTTGTATGTGTACAGAGTTTCCACTATCAACTCGTAGGAAAACAACCGCAGAATAGGCTAGTTTGCTTGCGTCGCAAAAAAATGCAATGAAATGTGCTCAAATCCGCTATCACAGTGTAACCATCTTGGTGCTTTAACATGCTTCAAATATTCCAGCTCCATTAGCCACTTCAGAAAATCTTGACGTGTTTTTAGATTTACTTCTTCATCCCAACCGATTTTAGATTTCCACAAATTTTGTAGCCAAAGTTTTGGTAGTAGCAACACTGGACTAGTAATCCCCAAGGGATCAAACACTTTGTGGGAAGCAGCAAGAATATTTCTTTTCGTGTTTACCTCTTCCATTAGTTCTCTCAAATCAGGAATATTTATTGAAAGTGTATCACAATGTCTGTCCCAAATCGTTCCTAGGATGATTGTAGGACTTGTTATTGGATCAGATGGGCTAGAGTGCTCCCACCCTCGTAAGTCGAATTTTCTTTCAGCCATGATCTCCGTGGCTACATCAATAAATCGTTCTAGTTCCTACTGGGTTTTGACGCTTGCTAAACAATTGTCCACGTAAAAGCTGTTCATCAACTTTTGAATAATGCACTCAGGGTATCTTCCACGGCCTTGCTGCGCTTCTTCCAACTTTCTCTCCAAGTGGTATTGGATTGTTGACCCAAGCAAGAAAGGGCTGCTGGAAACACCAAACATCACTCGGCAATGTCGGTAATGTATGAGTTCTCCTTCTTCACTGTGCCACAAAAATCGCAGGAAATTTCGATCCTCCTTATATAGACTTATTTGTAAGAAGGCCTTCCGTATATCAGCCGAAATGCCAAACCTAAACAGTCGAAACCTTGTTAACATGGAAGGGATCAATTCAATCAAGTTTAATCCCTTTTCCAAACAGTCATTGAGGCTGGCCGCTCCCTTTTGTTTTGATGAAGCGTTAAAGACGGGCCTAATTTTCGTAGTGCTGTTCGGCTTCACCACATGTCAATGGGCAGATAGTGACAAGCAGACTTTATTTCCTCTTGGGGAACTTCTTCAATTATGCCTTCTCGTTCCCATTCTTTAAAGACATCACCGTATTCTTGAAATAAGTTTTCCTTCTTCAGCTTATGGGTTGTCACTTGCAACCTTTTGAGTGCCAAATTGAAGTTGTCTGGAAGAGACAAATGACCGTCAAGCCAAGGTAGGGAGACAAGGAATCGCTCTTCTTCATCGACCTTGACAGTTCTTAAGAAGTGCTCCATCGACGCTTTATGAAGCTCCTCTTTGGTTTTTTGTTCTGAAGGATCTTGGATCCCCAAGGAATCTAATCTCCATAATTGGGAGATATCCATCTCTTTCACAAATAGAGAGGCCACCAGCATAGCATTGCATGATGACATCTCATTCTCAGGAACTTTACCTGACAGAGTCCAGCCAAGTAAGTGTCTCCATGGTGTCTCCATGGCAACAAGCCCACAGGATAGAACTCTACGCTGGCCAGTCATGAGCTTCCCTATCACATCTGAACCAAGAAGCACTTGAACAGATTGTGGCTCCTCCCCTACATCTGATAGCCTGATCTTCATCTCACGGAGCTCTGTAATCCATGAACCTGGAGTGACTGATGAAATTTTGTCACATATAGATGGCTGGTCTAATGCTTCCAGGTTGCATGTAACACTGTTGTCTTGATTTCTCAGTTTTATCCTATAGCAATTATGTTCGCACTTGTCAGATTTAATGCCCCCAAACAATGAATGCATCAGAATTTCTTTTCTGAGTGGGATATATCCCATTTTCTCAACAACATTCTTTAATACATAAGTCTTTTGTGACCCAGAATCTAGAATTGCCCTAACTGGGATTTCTTTGTTACCACACACCATTTTTAATTTTAACGTTTGGAGGAACACCCTGGGACTAGAAGTGTTGTTGGCCATATTAACTTCAACATTTGGACTCTTATTCTCACTCTTGAATGAATCTTGATTCTTAGCCTCTAGAGACTCACACATAAGTGGGACATGCTTTTTCCCACATATTACACATCTTAAAAATGCCTTACAAGAACGAGATGTATGCTTTGGTATTAAGCAAGCAAAACAACATTGCTTCTCTCTTAAAATATTATACCTTTCAGCCAAACTCATCTTCTGAGCTTGAAAACAGTCTGGGCTCGAGTGTTTCCCAGTACAGAAAACACATTCTTTCTTCACTTCTTTTGAAGCTGTAGTCAATAAATTGGCAGCTGTAGGTACCTTTTTCATTGGAAAATCTCTTACTTTTTTCTTAAATGATTGGCGATTTTCATCTGCACCCAAGCCAAAACCAGCCATAGCCAAATTAATTCTTTCTTCGCCCTCCGTTTCTGCTTTAAGAAAAGTCATCAAGTTGGTTAAACGGTCTTTAGCATCAGTTGAGACTGCTGAAGAAGCACTTCTATTCCATGCTTTCAAAAAGTCCTCTTGAAAACAAGACTCCACCATGGGATAAAGAATTGAAGCACATTTATCAGTAGTCACTCCTAAAGTCTCCAAGGCTCTCAGATAAGATTCGAGTTTATCATAGAGAGATGTCATCGATATTTTCTCATGTTTCTGAACTGAGATTATCAACTTCAATAATTCCCGAACATAAACTTCTACTAATAGTTCATCTCTCCCAAATCGTGCTTTTAAACTTTCAACTGCTTTGGCATAATTGGCTGCTGTTGCCGGGAAGCTTTCTACTACTTCTCGGGCTCGTGATCCATTTACAGTAGCTTGCACAAGATATTGAAATTTGTTCTCAGGCGCGATTTCATCATCGTTATGAATGTGTTGAAATTGGCTCCAAAATTGTAGCCAATCTTTAATATCGCCATTAAACTGTCTAAATTCTAATTTTGGCAGATTAAATTTCTTTTTAGCACCAGATATAACAGTATTTTGAGACTCACCTGTAATTGGCAACGTTGCTCTGATTCTCGCCAATTCCAGTTCGTGTTCTCTTATTTTTCCACTTTCTTCATATTCTGTTTGCTTTTGTTTTTGTTCTTCTTTTAGTTTTCGCTGGCTCACGGCCGTTACTAAAATATTTGTCACAAAGTCTGGATCATCCAAATACACTTTGCTATTCAAAATAATATCTTTCAGTTCAGAAATTTTTACCTTATCAGGCAGTGTCTCTCCAATTTCTTCAGCTACAAACAACAAGTCCTCTTTCAAGAAGCCCTTAGCTGTTTTAAACATGTTTGTATTCAAAAACAATATCCTGTCGCGTAACGCCAGAAATGTAAACAATGTCAGTAAAAATATCGTTGCGGACGCCTTTTCTATTACAATTCACTCAAATGATCAAAAGATCTCCAGATGAGTGATATACTTTAAAATACAAAAAAGGTCCGTCATCATTATTGATCCTCTCCAATCAGTGTTAGTTTACAAAGCACATCAGTGTTAATTTTCAGAACACATCAGTGTTAAATTCGTGAACACATCAGTGTTAAATTTGTGAACTCATCAGAGTTAAATTTTTGAACACATCAGTGTTAATTTGAGAAAACCCATCAGTGTTAATTTGAGAAAACACGTCAGTGTTAATTTGAGAAAACACGTCAGTGTTAATTTGAGAAAATAAAACAGCAATTTTTAGATTCCTTAAAGAAATTCTCCCTTTCGTTTCCTGAGAGGTATAGCTTAAATACTTATATGACTACTATCACACTCAAATTTAAATACTAGGTTACAACAAAGGGTGGTTAAATAATAAAATTTAACTAATAATGAAATTACTAATATTTAGCAAAACATTCAGTTAACTTCAGCACTTAATGAAAATATTATTGCATACGAGTATTTCTGCAAATTAATTATGTACCACAATCACAGCATAATTTATCAATCAATCAAACAGAAATAATTAAAATTCGTTTACCTTATTAAATAAAACACAATAACATAAAAATGAATTTAAAAAATAATCCAGATTTAATATTCAACATTCAAAACAATATTTGATTCAACAGAATTTCCTGCAGTACTTTTTAAGCTTGTTGCTTAAATATAATAATAATCCAATAATGATTATAATAACTAATATAATACTAGATATATCAGAAATACACTTGGTGTAAGAATAGGTTTACAGATACACTTGATGCGCTATCTTTTAACTAATTTCAAATTATTCAAAAAGTAATGCTTTTTTTTTCCTACAAGGTCTTTCCACAACAATTCTATAATATTATATTATCGTTGTCTCGAAACGCACTGCCGCAAAAGCTCCTTAACCAATATTTGACGCTGTTGCGATAAATATTGGAACAAATGTAACACTGACGTGTTTTAAAAAATTAACGCTGAGGCGTTCACAAATTTAACGTTGATATGTTCAGAAAATTAACACTGATGTGTTCTCACATTTAACACTGACGTGTTTTCTCAAATTAATACTGATGTATTTTCTCAAATTAACACTGACGTGTTTTCTCAAATTTACACTGATGTGATTTCTCAAATTAACACTGATGTGTTTTCTCAAATTAACACTGATGTGTTCAAAAATTTAACTCTGATGAGTTCACAAATTTAACACTGATGTGTTCACGAATTTAACACTGATGTGCTTTGTAAACTAACACTGATGTGTTCACGAATTTAACACTGATGTGCTTTGTAAACTAACACTGATGTGTTCACGAAAATGGCGCTGATGTGCACGTTTCTGAGACAAACGATAAATATTTTCAATTCAATGGGAAAAGCATTTACAATAATAAAAATAAGCTCTCACCTCTAACCTTTTGTAGGCAACACTGCAGTAGATATTCCAGCATTTCCTTCGTAGGATCCTGCCGACTACGCCAGTAATGTTCCCTAAAGGTGGGTTCACACGAGGCTTTTTATTGCGCGCAATCGTTGTCTCTCTACTGTTGTCCCTCTATTGTCCCCGTGTGAACAGTTGAGACAACGTTGATGGAACAATGGCTAATAGTTGTCCCGACGGGACAACCATTTGCCATTGTCCCGTTGCAGTCACGTGATTTTCCTGAAGTAGGCGTGACCTTCTATTGCGCGCAATAATAAGCCTCGTCTGAACCCACCTTTACAAAGCCTGAATGCAATTCAAATGAGAAAGTCGATAAAGAACCTTCACCCTACTAATTTTGCACCACATTTGCGGCAGTTCATCAACAGGTGTAAATATTGTGTGTCCACCACTAGAGTACTTTTAGATAAATGTGTATATTTATAGCAATCGCTAAAGAAACAATTCAACATTCAGTCTCCAGTCATGGAAGGAGACGGTCGTTCTGAGAGCAGATGCTCAAGTATCTGTTCGATGAGCAGCAAAGGCTCTACTAAAGCAGTAGGATTTAAAGATCGAGTTTACGATAGCGCTTCCCCTAGGGGAAGTAATTACTCCTACAAACACACAGCACCTATGGGATCAGACAACAAGTCAAGGAATGTTGCAAATCCCAGGGCAAGTAGTCTTAATAGCGACAAAGAAAGACAAGAATATTTGGAATACAAGAACACCCCACGCGCAAAGGAAATAGCTAAAGCTATCGAAAAAATGAAAACAAGGAAAACCATCAATGATAATTACCCCAACTTTGAAATTGACCTAGCTGTAAGGGAAGATAAACAAATGGAAATTGATAACACATCCCAAGCAAAACACAAGATAGATGATGATAACACCGAAAAATTTCAACAAGTAAACCCAAAAAAGGCAGCAAAAATCAAGAAAACTGAGGAAATCATTGAAAGCATGGACACTTCAAACAGATATGAAATACTGAGCCAAACCGAGGAAATCCAAGAAACATCCATAAATAGACCCGCTGCAATAAACCTGAAATTATCAAGCAAATACAATATTACTCTCCAAGACATCCATAGAAAATTCCCCCAAACTGAAAACAAGCTTATCAGAAACATGATTGCAATTCACCCAGCAACTGAAGATGAAAGATCCAAAATCATAGAAATCGTAACAGAGAAAAAAGAAGAATTTATCTTATCCGAAAATAAAGATGAAAGACCATTAAAAGTTATTCTGAAAGGCCTTCCAATTAATGCAGATAAAGACGAAATCAAAAAAGAATTGGAAGAGAGAAATTACGAAATCATCAGAATCTCCCAACTCAGAAATTACAAGCTGCAGTCCCTATATCCAATATTCCTGCTGGAAGTTAAGAAAAATAGAAGTGTTATCAACATATATAATGAAAAATACCTCCTCCACCTAAAGATTAAGATTGAAACCTACCAGCAAAAATCAACTTCAACAATGTGTTACAACTGCGCAGGTTTTTATCACTCCGTTAGAAATTGTAGATTAGCACCCAAGTGCATCAAATGCGATGGAAATCACGCAACAAGAAACTGCAACATCACCGAAAAAATCAAGGATCCAGTGTGCGTAAATTGTAACGAAACTGGACATACAGCTGCCTGGAAAGGATGTTCCAAATTTCCCAAACTGACAAACATCAACGGAAGACCCTCCTACGCAGAAATGACGTAGAAAACCAGACCCTCAACCCTTTCCCACACCACGAAAACCGAATATGGAGCCCACTTTGACAGCAGCTGAAGAATTCCCTTCCCTCCTAGAAACCCTCCAAATACTAAAAGAACTTAGAGAAGTACTGAAAGAATTCCCCAAATTAATAGAAGCAGCCAAGCTCGCAAAGAAAACCGAAAATAAAGAAGAAAAAAAGATGATAATCCTTATCGCTCTGATCGGCTAAGTCCCAACAAAAGTAAAGTTAATCCTCTGCAATAACCCAGCATTCTGATTGGTCACCTATGTACAATAGTTTATCCCTCACCGAGCTCCGAAAACCCACTGCATCACCCTCTCCTACTCCCCTGACACCAGCTTTCCTATTGGCCGAGACATCACACCCACTCTCCCTCACCTGCAAAGACCAAAAATCGTTTGAAGTACCAAGGCAGTTTCTCTCCTTCCACCGTAGAGTCAAGACCCATCACAGTTTTCATGGCAATATACTAAAAGTCATGTTTTCCACCAGTTATGTCTTTAAGGGGATAGTCCTATTCCAAGGACGGGTGCCCCGATAAGCTATCATCGAGATCAAGAAACAATTCAATGTAGTATGAGTTCATTTTGTATAGGTAGAAATTCATTCATGTTTTTGACATTGGCATTTAGCACGAAATTGGCGATATTTGGTATTATTACATTTAACTTTTGAAAAATTCAAAAAATAATTCATAAGCTAAAAATCATTTGAATATTTGGGATATTGAAAATATCTGATATTTTTGTCATATTTATATAAAGAACAAAGAAATGAGTTACGTCAGTTTAGTACGTCTGCTTTATTTATATGAGCTTCCCGTTGTGAAGTAACACTGATATTAATTTGAAATAAACTTCAATATTTTGAATGGAGGTCAGGTAGTCAGGAGGACATTTAGGGCAGCAGACATCTCCAAACTTTGACGATGATTATTCTGTAAATAATATTTGGCACAAGATTTTAGACCAACTACGCCAAAATCAGATGAGAGCTATAAAACTACGTTCTTGTGAAAAGGTTTGTAAATTATAATTTTTAAAAAAGTGCCAAGTGTGTCATAAAATGGTTAACATATATGAAATACTGTGATGGATTTGTAATATTATTTCTTGCAATGTGAATGTACTCGCATTAAAGAGGGATTTGTAAATGAATATAAGATCAGTAACCCCCGATCTTGGCAACTATTTGGCAACTTTGTTGACAAAAATGAAGGCTGTAGAGAATACAAGAATTATAACAATATCTCTACTGTTCGTTTCAGTATTCTGAGACGACCACTTTTCGACGATTCTATCTCATTAAGACTAGAGACGCGGTAAGATGAGAGCATTTCCGGAATTCTTCATCTTTCTTTGACCTTGATTTTCTCCTTATTAGATACTTTTTTGTTCGATTTTTTTTCACATGTATGTGAGTATCGTGTCAGTTTTGACCGCGTTATTTTATTTTAATTCAGTCCGCGAGAAATTCGAGTTTACTTAATTGTTAAATGTAAACATTTCCTCCTTTCATCTTTCCTCTTTCCTCTCACCCCTATTTTGACGAATTAAACCCATCCTAACGCATGCGCAAAGGGGTGGAGTATTTTAGAATCCGTTGTCAAACAATATTATTACTTGATATTCAGCGATTTTACTATAAAATTCTGTACCCTATCTTGAAAACCAACATAAATGCAGAAACAGATAAAAAGCCAGCTAGTTTGGTAAATTCTCCCTTTGGATTGTTGATTGTAAATCGAGTTTGCGTTGATCTATTTTCTATTTATCGATCTGCTTTTTATGCGTGTGTTGCTTATTTCTGTAAGTACTAATTTTGTGAACGTTCTTCAATTATGGTTTACAATCCATATGGCAGGGATAGCCTAGTTGATAGGGCGTTGGATTTGCATCTTTTGGGCTGGAGTTCGAATCCCATCGGTCGAAGACTCTCCATACATATGGTGGCTGGTGCACGTGTTCCTCCAAGTCGAGACAATACTACTGGGAATAGTGGATCTGAGGTGATCGTTGTCTGATTCAGGTCTAAATTACGATTTATGAATGAAATGTAGGAATGAAGTCACTGAATTTGTCAACAGGCTTGTCAGTGACAAGTGCCATAAAAAAAAACGACATTCCCTTGATAAATTTTTTATTTTTTTTAAATGAAGGGGAAGATTAGAATGTAGTTTGTGTACAATAAAACACGGAACACCTCGAACGAATTCATGAAATGTGTAAGACGTAATAAATCGAGCGTAAATATTCAACCTCATCAGATAGTTAACCTTGTGTACTCGGATGGTGCCTCTCACTCCCCATTAAATATGATGCATCATTTTGACGTTATATTTTTTTATTTTTTAATTTTGATTGTTAAAAACGCCTACAGAATAGTAAAAAGATGTAAATTAATTTTTTAAAGAAATTCGACTTAAAACTATTATGTATATTTATTTTTCAGAGTAATCAACAAATCTTTGTATTAGGTAAATAATTATGCATTGAATTACTTTTCCAAATGCAAAGGGTTAAATTATCTCTACGGCTTCAAGTTGGTGGAGGTTACCTAGAAAATATATATTTACGTATTACCAGAAAATTCCCGATGCTGAATCTTGTCAAAATAACATCGTGTTGCCGGTGTACAGTTAAACCACGGTTAAAGCTTTCATGATGTGTAATTTGTTTTAGTTTTCAAGGTTTGAATTACTAAGCAAGTTCTAAAGAAATCTAATCGGAACACAACCCAGTCAAAACAGTTGAATTTCAAAACTTTATTAAACAATATTCTAATATATTGCTAGCCGAAAGAGCTTTTCGAATTAAAGGACGATTGGCCCAGTTCCCACTTTCATCTTTCCTTTTAATTTTCTATCCACTGTCGACCTAGATTCTTGAAATCGGGTTCAGCTTGGTGTTTTATGGCTCAAGGACTAAATTTGATCATTCTGTGCCAAACATTTGTTAGACATGTTTTTCGCGTTAAAATTTAACGCATACTTAGAGAAAAAATACTATTAAATCCGATGTAAAATTTGAATATCTTTTAAAAAGGCAAAATTATTTGAATGAGGTTCATCACCTAAAATGTCATTTATGTTAAAAACAGTAGCGCCGAATCGCGTTCACATTCAGCCAATTTGTGAGTGCAATTTAAAGTAATTCTATAAATAAATTCCTCAATTCTGTAAATAAATTAAAATTGCCCTAAATGACAAGCGACGTCAAATAGGTACATGATATCGATCAGATCATATGATGTATAACTGCGCTCAATAATTGTCCCTTTATAAACTAACTCTGGCAATAATTATGGTATAATAATATCATATAATATTTCATTTATTTATTGAAACTATAATTCAACGCAAAATCTTACAATAAACAGTTCTGAATATAGTTACAATCACAATCCACCTAAAGATTCGTTTCTCAGTAGTCTTCTCTTCTGTATCAAGTAATTCCAGATTTGTTCTACCTTATCTTCTGCGCCTGGACCGAGATGAGCAAAAATCGTCTGCCCACTGGCTATTCTTTCTTCGCTGGTAGATGCGAAAGCATATCTATTACTGATCTGCACATGACCCACTCCGGCTCTGCGAGCCAACACCCCTGTGATGTGAACGTCTTCTGCAGGCACATCTGGAGAAGTGCGGTTTGACAAGCCCAATATGGCGTCCAGTACAACTGAGTTGATGATGTAAGCCGATCCGGAGCAATAGTTCGGATATATGGATTCGCCATACTTTTCTTGAGAGAGGTACCACTTTGAGTGGTTGGTACGTATCACAGGCATACCTTCCCAAACGAGGCACCAAAAGTTTCTCTCTTGAGATTTGTCTTTAAGGTCTAAAAAAGAATACGTAGTTTTTAGGGATCTGCGAAAAAAAAAGCGATCATTGGATATGCAAGCACAAGTACTCAGATTCGAGCATTGACTGTGGATTTTTATATAATCAACTGGTCAAAAGAAGAATATACTTTCTGAATCTACGCATTACGTGTCACAACATTCACTCAAGATTTGAGTTTAGCGCCATTTGTGCGATAGAAACAATTGTGTGATAGAAAATTAAAGATAGCTAGAAGAATAACGATTAAAAAAAGTAGAGCGCTTCGAGAAAGAACAACGATTTTTCAGTTTTGAGCAATATTTTAAATGGTAAATTGTTCACTAGAGTTAAGGTGGGTTTACACTCGGCCAGTAAGACAACGCATAAGCAGAAAACGATTGATTTATATTTGCCACAATTTCTTAAGACAGATTCAGGGTTTCCCCGCTCGGCTATAAATTGTTGCTTTGGCGTCCCTGAATTTTTCTTTTTCACTGCGTATCGTATTAAAATGATGGAAATTTACACAAAGAAATGGGATAAAATAAAAGAAAAAGGTCAGCATATCTAAAATTGGAAAACTATAAAAAATTGGCAAATAAAATGAAACACACACGCACAATTTCACATAAAAAAGAGCAAAAAATGTGGGAATTAATCTGTGATGAATTTTTTCACTCCAAAAAAACCTCTGCCAAATTGTAGTAACGCATGCGCAGTACGAAAAAAAATACAATGCAGCGGTATGTTGCTCTCCCGTCGGGACAAGCACTTGCCCTGGACTGAACAGCATTTTTCAGTCTTTTTACGCATGCGTTGCCATCTGACTGTTTTATAACGAGTCGAGTGTAAACTCATCTTTATGAATTTTCGCACAAAATATGGCAAGTGCAGCATGCTCATACAGCTTGAGAAACAATTCAATTACTGCATAAGTTATATCTTTGTCATGTAATTTTTCTTATTAGGTATGAGAATTCCGATCAGATCATGCGATTTAACGCCGTTGGGCTTTCCCTTTTCTTCCGAAAGGAATTTTTTCCACAAATGTGACTGAATTTCATTGATACAGTACAAAATTTCCTACTGCCAGTCGTAGTTAGGCAAGAAGGGTATGTTGGCATAAACCACAGATTGTAAACCAACTCCAAAGAAAAAAAGTCCAACGACATTTAATCGCATGATCTAGTCGGACGATTATGATCACTAAAACGGGAAATTACATGAGAAGGAAATAACTCTTGCAGTAACTGAATTGCTTCTCGGAATGCATGGGCATGCGGCACTGATCATATTTTGTATGAAAATCATGAAGTGCAGCAGCCAAATCATCATTATTTTTAAAATATATCTCAACTAGCAGTACCCGCACAGCGTTGCCCGTCGCATAACATCGAAGAGGATAAATTACCATTAAGAAGAAAAACCATTTTTTATAACACACATTCAGAAATATTTAGGGTTAAGCGTTAATATACAGCCATTTGGCGCCTTGTGAGGTTGGCAATTTTTCGGTGTCGCTTTGTTTGGGCTTACATAACCGCCATTTTTTTTTTTTTTTTTTTTTGTTATTGTATTTCGATCGATTCTGATCATTTCCCTTGGTTTTTTTCCTGCTGTACATTCTTCTGCTTACTTTCTTTATTTTCAATTAATTTTTTTTTTTTGCATTCATTTAATTTTACTGCATTTATTGACTTTTTTTTCCTCCATAATTCCGTTAATTTGCTGCATTGCTCCTCGAAACCTTTAGATTTAAACGCTATTGCTGCCGTTCGCGCCATATTCAGCCATTTCGTTAAAAGTTGGCGATAAAATATTTTTTAGGTGAAAATGACTGTATATCAATGCTGTTCCATATTTAGACTGTTAAAATGGTTTCAATTTTTCCCTTGTAAACAACACATGCCATTTGATTCATCTTTCCATTTTATAGCTGGGCTAATCTTTGATATACAGTCATTTTGCACTTTGCGAGGTTGGTAATTTTTCGTTGGTGCTTTTGCTACCGTTACCTTATTGCTGCCATTCTCGCCACATTCGGCCATTTCCCTAAAATTTCGCGATAAATTATTTTTTGGCGAAAATGACTGTATATCAAAGCTGTGGATGAATTGAAGAATAGTGTCGCCAATATGGCAACTCATCGGAACGCTCTTCTAGCAACCCTAATGCTGTTTTGTTTACTACTTTTTGCAATGGTTGAGTTGTACATGAACTACAACTATATTATGAAAAATGTTAAATTAAAAATATTAAAAAAATATGGATTAAAGATTTTAATTTTGTTCTTTATTATAATTAAAAGTTTATTAAATAAAGAAAGTTAAACTTATAATTAAAAGTTATTTTCTTCTGTCTTTTTTTTTAAATAAGAATACGAACAGAAAATATTTATTCTTTTGCAATTTTTAATCGTCTATAAGAATCGTCTGAATTCTTAATTTATGAAATCGTCTGCATTCTCACTTTAAAAGACAGCTGCAATGGAATTCTTCGCAGTTCTAGTAATTCTTTTGGTGTTCTAACGGTTGGTTCCCTGCATAATTTGTTATGTCGGCAATTGTACAAGAATGAATGTCGGATAAATGGGATGGAAGACAGTATTTCGAACCTGCAGAATGGATGAAGGGTGAGTGAAATATGGGTATACATATATTTTTTTACGAGTTGATGAAGTTAGAAAAGGATGCTTGTTTGAAATTTTGTATGGAGAATGGTTTGATATCGAACCGACAGAATGGATGAAGGGTGAGTGGAATATATTTTTTTACGAGTTGATGACGTTGGGAAAAGGATGTTTGAAATTTTGTATGGAGAATGCTCCAATTACTTCTTTCTCCGTTCTTTCTTTTCTTTTGGTTATGTACTGTTCCTGTTATCCACACAGTCTTTATGTTCAATGTGCTAGCGAAGCTACCAGGTTCCCACTCCCGCTGCTAGCGAAGCTGTAGGATGTTTTTTAAGTTAAAAAATTCTGAAAAAAAAAATACTTATGAGTAAAAAGTCCTAATTATATGGCGGGAAATGGTAACCGTAACTGTTACGTGGAAGTATTTGTTTATTTTGTCCGCACGACTTGGCATTATTGGCGCTGCAAAGGGCACTCTAAAATTCACTTTTACCAAAGCTGTTCCTAAAGCTGAGCAATATGAACAGACTATAGACATTGTTCCTATTGAAACCGAGGCATCATTTCGGTAATCCACATATGGTTTGAAATTCAGAGCGGTGTACTCCTTTTTGGACCAAATATCAGGAATGTTTGTTCTTTCACTTCTCCTATGTTTCAAATTTAAATGTCTTTCTCGGTCAGCAGACAGGCGAGATTCATTCTGTCTCTGTAATTCAATTGCATTGCGATTTAAAGTAAGACAGTTACTTCGCTCAGCAGGAGACACTCCTTTGAAGAAAGTGTGGACATTCTTTCTCTGATATTCACTAACCTAACGTTTCTTTCCTCTACATTTTCATTATCGCGCAACAAACGAAACGTTTTGGCATTTAATGTGCTCCGGTCAAGGTTGAATTTCTTTCTTTTGGGGATAATGAGATTTGAATCACTGTTTAAAATCAGAAGTAAACGAAGAAATGCATCGCATAAGAATACCACAGCTCTTGCTATTTGCACACTTGAAGTTTGAGATTTCCGCTCACGCGCGGATAAGTGCAAAGCACAGATATTGCTGCTTTACGCATGCGCGAATCGTAGTAGGAAAATAATTAAAATCGCAGTTTTAAAACTCCTTTTTTTTATTTTGATATGACTTCAATATAAACAAAACATTCCTCAGTAAATGCCCAACAAAATGGTACAAATTACTCCAAAATTAGTTAAGTATTTCTCGAGTTTTTCGGATTTCAACATATAGACGCTTTCAGGAGACTTCATTTTATACTATGTATAGATGATGAAAATGTGCTGTTTTTTCATATAGTGCTCTTTTTTTTTTTTTTGATGACCTTAAACTGTCAGCTTCCAGGCTGTCTTTTTTTCATTGGCAACACTTTATCACTTAAAAAGGGCAACATACAAATATTGCTTGCATTTTGAAACACTGTCTGTTATATTACCTTCAAGTAACTCTTTTAGCGCATACACATTTACAAAGACATCGTCATCCGTTTTGATGAGAAAGGAAACCGGCCCACAAGTTGCAGAAGCCATCTGTAAAAGGGTTAAAATTTTCTGTGGAAGGAGTTTGTACTCGTCATTTAGGGGTAACTGGTAGACATCTCCAAAAGTCTCTGCCTCCCAGTCCACAGGTCTCTGGAAAGTAGGGTCACGCCCGATTCCGAAGGCCACGGTGATTCCTAGTGTTTTAGTGACCGCCGGATGCCCCCAGGTTTCACGGATTACCTGTAAGAGAATTGTATAAACTAGTGAGATGTAAGGAATCTTAGATTATTCTTTAAATGCATTAAAAATTCAGTTATAAATTAGCAATAAGAGAGAAATTTTAACCTATTTATGAAGGCAACGGGCGAAAAAATGTGAAAGTTTTTATGTTTAGTACATAAATCAGCAATTAATTATTTAATTTCTCTTATTGCTATTTTAAGTTATGGATACTGTTTAAGGATGAACAGACTTCCTCTGAGCTGATTTTGTTCAAAATTTGATAAAAAATCTAGAAATCTGGGATAAAGACACTATACCAAATTTCAAATGTCTAGCTCAAAGTGATTTTGAGTTAACTTTGTCACAGCCAGATAGACGATCATTTTCCAAAAATGTGTCTTTTCGAACTAGAAGAGGGCTAAAAAGTGGATATCCGTTAAAATTTCGAGTTTCAATATTTTGACGATTACTATACTTTTTTCAATCCTTGGTTATATATGAATTTATTTCGCGTATCTCTAACGGCTCTAACGATTTGGATCAAATTTTATATTTAGATAAGGTTTCGCTTTTTAAGTTTTTCTGCATAATGTCTTTCTTGCAAAAGCGTAATTTTACACATACACACATAAAGAAAGAAAAAAAAAAACATTTTTTTTTTTTTTAACTAACTGTTAGAGTTCCTATCTGTATGTTCTTATGCTAACAATATCAAATAGCGTCATCTTGTAAATTTTTGTGGTACTTGCATTACTGCCATAGGATGATAACCTATTGGTACCTCAAAATTTTGTGAGATGGCGCTATGTGACATTATCCGAATCGAATGCGAATTTTTCACATCGAATAGCAACAATGCAATTATTGGGTTAACAAATCAACTTGTCGTACACTACTGAATTCGCAAATCAAATCAATGTGGTGTATATTTTTCTCTGGTTAGACCAAGGAACTCATGTGGTTTACTTATAATGTGTATTTATAGACCACCTGTACGCTTTACAATGCCTAGGAAACCTTTGAGAAAAACATTTAATTTTAATTTACGCAGTCAAGGCTCATCTCAGGAAAATATCAGAAAAAATATTTAAATATTTTCTCCACAAAAAAAAAAAAAAAAAACCTGCCGAGGGAAGTTTGGTCTACCCATGTATACAAAAAAAAGAAAAATTTGAAATTTTGACGATTTTCCATGTTTGAGATCTTCCTAAGTCTGGAAAACGAATTTTTGGAATTATGATTGCCTGTAAGTGAATGCGATTAATCGAAAATGCTCTACGCTTGACGGATGGAATTTGGTATATGGCCCTTGCACGCAGTTTGCAGTTTCTATAATTGTTTGAAGGAAATCCATTGAGAAGTAGTCCGTCCGTATGGTTACCCGGATATAATTTAGCATAACTTCAAACAAAATGAGCTAAATAGATAAAATTTGATACACGAATTTAACATCTTAGATTTAGGTATGTATCAAATTTAGAATCGAATCTGTAAAGGTTTAATAGGCTGTCGTTCGGCTCTTTTACTAGCATGTAAATGTAATAAATCAAATTCGGAATTACTTAAATATATGAAATTTGGTACTTGATGTTGTGACTACAGTTGAATATTTGTGTTTTAAATACTCAAAAATTATCTTGAATAAAATTAAAAATGAGAATAGTTTTATAATTTATGGAAGAAAGAAGTCCTGGAATTTCTAGAAGATAACAATATTATGATTTTGAAAATTTGTACACAAATCTACCGCAAGAGAAATTAACAGATGTTTAGTTTATTGTATATGAGGAATATTTAAAAACTGTTTTCATCACAAAAAGTTACTGGCTTGAATTACGTGAATTTAATATTTCAGAAAATTATGTTTTTAACGGTATTAATTTTTATAAAAAAGTGAAAGGTATTCCAAGGGGGAATTGGTTTTTCAATAGTTTAAACTAACATTTTTCTATATTACTATTAAAAAATAAAATAATTAAACATCATTTTATAAATGGTTTTAGGTATATTGATGATTTACTTTCATTAAACATAAATAATGTTAGTGTTATTGGTTATTATCCAAAAGAATTAAGTTTAACAGAAACGAAACGAAAGGCAATGCAAATCTACTTATTTGAATTTGAAAATAGAAGTTTCTAATAAAAAAACTTTAATAGGTATTTATTATAAAAAAAGATGAGTTTGACTTCAAAGTAATTAAGCTGAGAAATAACCATTCTAATTTAAACTAAGTTTTCAAAAATTTGATTTTCCCACAATTTAACAGGATTTTTAAAAAAATCTGTAATAACAAAATTTCTTATAATGAAGCAACAAACAATCTTATTAAACGCTTAACTTTTAATGATTTCCCAAAAAACTATTGCAATATAGAAGGTTTAATAAGAGAGGGTTGATCTATTTTCTAATATTTTCACAATTGAAGATATGCTTTGTAGTTGATACTCTTAGGTTTTTATTTTAACTTAATAGGTGGCGCTGAGATCGTTCAGTTTATTTCATATGCTGACGACGCACTTTAACGAAGCTTTGCAGGCGTTTCCATCTTAAAGCGCGGGAAAATTGATTTCAAATTAGTATTTTTGTCTTCAACAATTAGGTTTTTTTCATAAAAACCTTTTGGAGTTTTTTTATATTCAACTGGTATGTTATTTACTTTTATATTATTGATATCTTATTGATGTTTATTGGTTTATAGTTTGATATTTGAATTGGTTTGATGAAATTTTTTTGTGGTTTTTCTTGGATTTTAATTTTGAAATAATATTTTGTTTATTATTGTATAAATTTAATATCGTTGCTTTATTGATATTAATTCTTGTCTTCTAAAAACCTTAATTTCTTGGGATTTGCGGATCACGAGGGGTCATTTCTTGAACGAAAGTCAGACCAATCACAGAAAAATATCCCATCGGGTTTGAATCTCTGTCTGAGGATGACCCTTTATAAATCTTCAGACAGGATTCCTCATTACCTTCTTTTTTTTTAATTCCATTTTATTGCAGTTTAAACCTAATATTTATTTCTAATTTGGTTAAGGTTATTTGTATTTTAGATGTAGCAGTATTGGGGCTCTCTAAATGCAACTTTCATTCCTTTAGATTCAGAAAATATTTGCTTTATAAGTTAGTTTCATAAATATTCCTTTAACTTTATGATTTATAGTTTCTTTATAATACAATTTTAACTTTATGATTTATAGTTTTTTACTGTTAGTGGGAAATATTTTTTCCTAAGAATTGAGTTTTAATTACAATTCTTAGGAAAACAATTAATTACAATTCTATAATTACAACTCCCGAGTATTCGGTTCGCGACTATCCGGCTTCCGTTCTATCCGGCCTAGTTTTCTTTTATCATAATTACTTCAGGAAGGCAAAGAGTTGCATTGGCAACAATGCCAAGGCATTAGAAGCGGGCGTCTGCTACGAACCTCCTACGTGTCGTCTAGAAAGTACAAGTTGTGACAAGAAAACAGCAGCGTTCTGTTCTATGTTCCTTTTTTCGTCAGAATGTAACGGACATCAAGTGCTGCCGTTGTTTCTGATTAGAACTACACAGTATGTATAGTATTCGTATGTTGTTCTTCGGGTGTGCTTAATGCTTTGTTAAGTATACCACAGTGAAGATTACAGAATTTATGCTAAAATGGGCATAATTTATATCCTTTAGCTTATTTTTTATGTAATAAATTCTTGAAACCACAGTATAAGCTAAAAGTATAGTCTTCTATTTTAACTCACCATCTTACTGGCAACTTCTATTATTCATTGGGCCGCGGCCACGATCACATTATATGTGGCTTCAGAAGAATGGGAAAATTAGTACTCAATAAGACGTGAAACAATACATATTACATCAGTGAGTTTTTGTATAAAAACTTTGTCTTCTGGTATTGGTGAGCAAAGAAATTAATTCATAGAATTCCAACCTATCCGGCTTTTTTGTTATCCGACCTTCCCTTCTGTCACATTAGGCCTGATACTCTGGAATATATTTCATTATTTTGTGTTCTTTTCCTTGGTTTCGAGCGAAGCAAACAACGATTATTATCCATTGCAATCAAGTTTTAATATACTGTCATACTCTATCGACAAAATAGTTAATTTTTGAAACCTGCTTTCGTCAATATTGGGTTGAAACAGCTTTTAATCATCAATAATTTCCAACTTGAGGGTAAGACTGGTTAAGCCTCGTAGAGGCAATGTACTTTTAGAAACATCTTTTCTCTTAAATAATTTTCAAAATTAAAATATTCTTTATTTTAATTTAATTTTTATATAAGTTATTTTAAATAGCAAGTTTTGACAGATGGAAACAGGAAGCGATTTTATTTCAGATCGGCTTTCAGGATACTCGATTTAAGAAAATGAAAAATTTCAATTTAAAATAAAGTTTATGCAAAATAGCAAAAAAAAAAAAAAGAGGCAAAGCCCTTTTTAATACAATTTAAATAATATTTAAATATAAGAGCAGAAACTTTTAAAATTATAAAGCAGCGTATTTCTTGGAAATATTAAATAACAGGATGTAAAACTTGCAAATAGTAATTAATTAAAAAATGTTTTCAGAATAATATTCCCAAACTGAAACAATACCTGATTTTAATTTGAATAAATTTGATTGCATGGTGTTTAAAATTAAATGAAAACACAAAATTAAATAACTTTGATGGAATTTCAAAACAATTTCCGAGAATCGGGTCCTCCTACAGTTGTGAAGTCCTTTGACACTTGCCTATTTTTCCTATTCAATAATGCGGCCTTGCCTGTGGGCAGCGAATAGCTTATTAGTGAGCCTTGGTGCGCTAGTCCAGGTCATAATTTATTTCGTCACATAGATCTTACACAAACTCGCTTATCAGTTTTTTTCATGCAAAATTTTTCCTTTTCATAACTTCGCATAAAGAAATTGAAAAAAAAGGGGGGGGGATTTTACACAAACTTGTATACAAATTACCATTTTTACTCATACACGTTTCTTTTATACGAATTTTTTTTTTGTATAACTTTGTACAGGTTGTTTAAAGATGCAGGTTCGTTAAAAGATAAGAGTATGTGGCGGGACGGTAGGCAGATAACAAATATGCTAAAGAGGCCAGCATTCTATCACTGTCCACTTCCTTACCCCACCCATATCGATAAAAATACTTTTTCCGTAACAAAAGCCGCAACTATTTAGATTTCACGCAAGGATCTGGCCTTTTATAAATATCACAATATTTCCGCCATGCGAACAGTTCTCTCTCTTGCACTCTTAATGGACAATGGCTTTTTTCTTTTTTAAAAGTGGAAAAGATTATTTTTTTAACGTAGAAAAGATTTTCAGGTATTTTTATAAAAGAGGACTCCACAAAATCCTCGTTCGAAAAAAGGGGTTTCCCATTTTCACTGTTTTTATTTTCTCGTATACGTAATATAGAGAAAGTACTGTAATCGTCAAAAAATTTGAACACGAGATTTTGAGGATCCCCACGTTTCAGACATCTGTAGGTTCGAAAACGTTTTTTTTGGAAAATGTCTGTCTGTCTGTGACAACTCAAAAACGCTTTGTGCTGGAAGGTTGAAATCTGGCATGTGGACTTAACATAAAATCTTTAGATATATAACAAATGTTGAGTAAAATCTGTTTTGAGGAAATTCATCTGTTCAACTGATCGAGAACACATTCATACGATAATTAAAAAGTGAAGTGAGTTCTATGGATGAAATTCGGTACACAAATTTAATATCAATATTGTAGGCAACTATCAAATTTTGAAACAAATCCAACAAGAGATTGACCATCTGCCGGTATGTATTTTCAGAAAGATTTAAACGCGATAACTCAAAAATGCAATAACTTAAATATATCAAATTTTGTATGTGAACGCGGGACTACAAGTGCAATTTTGTTTCAAATTTTGATTTCAGTCGGTTGGGAAGAACCCGCCTGAAACACAAATTCGATTTTGGGATATTGTTGACTGCATGACAGGGATAAATCGCCGAAAACTCTCCAAGGATGACACTGTGGTCAAAGCTTATAAGCCAGTTAACAGCTACGCTACACGAGCAATTGCTTTTGTATTGTGATCATGTTACTGGGCTGCGAACCACAAGGTCCTAGGTTCTATCCTCGCTTAATTCAATCCACTACATTAGTGACGATGAACCTTCAATATTCGTACAGCTGTTGTGGCGCCATCTACCCGCAACCGAAGTCGTTACACTCACTTGACGCAGCAACCACACACGCTCGCCATGACGAATCAACAGCTAATACATCACCACTCAACAGCCATATCGTTCGACTCACTGGAGGGAGAGTCTGTGGTGAAAGCTTATAAGCCAGTTAACAGCTACGCTGCACGAGCAGTTGCTTTTGTATCGTGGTCATGTAACTGGGTTGCGAACCACAAGGTCCCAGGTTCTATCCTCGAGCATCGCCAAAGCGCCACAACACGATCGATTCAGTAAAAATGTTATATTCACGCCGAGTGTAAATATTTCGTATCTAGGGTACGCCAATGCTATAGAATAACACCTTTATTAAAGAGTGTGCGAGAAAGAATTGAGGGACCGCTCCCACTGATTTGGAATGCAATGGAATTTTGAGTAGTTGTATTATTACAGGGTTGTATTCATTTTGAGATTGCATCAGTTCTTCAAAGAACTGGATGGTTTTCTCTTCTCTTCTATATCCTTCGCTTTTCCCAATGGTATTTCTTTACAAATACTGCAGGCTTATTTTAAATAACAGGAGTGGTCACTCCGAAACTTTCTCACATGGTGGATGGGGCGGAACTTGGGAAAGGTCGTAAACGCCATGAGTACTCAGATGTTTATTTTTGAGTCCTGCATTTGAGAATTGCGTGTTTCGTAGTATAATTAAGAAAATAGAAGTCTTGGCGAATAATTGTTACACTGGAGCCTATTTGGCGATCAATCGCCTGAATGCTGTAATACAAAAGAATCAAAAGACTAAACGGGCATTGGACACCTTTTTTCCTAATCGACTGAAATTAAAATTTGACACAGAACTGCAGTTGTAGTCTCAAAAACACATACCAAAATTTTATTCGTATAATTTATTGCGTTTTCTAATTATCACATTTATATAAATACAAGCCGGCGTCCTGGCATAGGGGTAGCGCTTCTTCCCCGTGTTCTGGGTGTCCTGGGTTCGAGTCCCGGTACGGGCATGGTTGTTCTTCCTCCGTTCTATCTGTGAGATGTGTGAATGTGCCCCCCCCCTGTAAAAAGGGGTTGTGCAAGCGAATGAGATGTGTGAGTAGCTAAGACGTACTCTTGGCCCTAGTTGGCGCTACTAAAAACAAGGGACGCTCCCTTGGCTTAAAATCGCTGACTTCGTCAGTGAGCTTGTGCATGGCAAGTGCCATTATAAACAACAACATATAAATACAAACGTACAGATCGACAAACAGTCAACCTCTTGACCTATTTGATTCAAAATTGGATAGAGATCAGCATTTAAGATGCCAAATCTGTGTACTAAATTTCATCTATCTAGCTCTCTTCGTTTTGCAATTATCATGTTAACTTTTATTCAGAAGCCGGCAGATAGACTTGTTCTGAATGGATTATATTTAAAATTTAATGTAATTCAAATTTTGTATATAGAATGTATAACAAATTTCATCCGTGTGATTATATGAATTACGATGTTCATAGAGAGACAGGACATAGTTCCAAAAATGTGTTTTTCAAACTCAAGGAGGTCTGAAAGATGGAATTTTATCAAAATCTGGAGTTTAAATTTTTGAACCATTACAATATTTTCACTTCGCATTCTTCATATACGAGAAAGTGAAAAAATGCTTTTGAAGGCCGGGATAGCCTGGTTAGTAGAGAGTTGGACTCGTGTACCTTAGGTTGCGAGTTCGAACCCCACTGACCAAAGATTCCCCGCGTGCTTGGTGGCTGACGCGCGTATAAATCAGTCTTGGTCACAAAGTCTTCCATGTCGAGAGTAATGGACCCTCGGGGGGGGGCACCTCGAAATGAGGATGAGATGCTTCCGGCATGGTGGTTGGATCTCGCCACCCTGGAGGGTACACTAATAGGTGGGGGATCTGGCTCCCCCCATCGATGACGGGACGTACTTCCTTCGGGGAGGGTTGTAACGTGGCCGGTGGCGGCCCTTAGGACTCAACCACAGTTCCCGCCAATTGCTGTTGCGGCGGTCCGGTCATTCAGTTCTATGGTTTAAATCCGTGTGCCTTAGGGCGGGTCGGAGAGTTAGATGGTTGACTTGTCGAGAGTAATGTCACTGGGGATACTGGATCAGGGGTGATCGTTCTCTGATTCAGGTCTAAATTACGATCTGTGGATGAGTGAATATAATGCGTGAATGAAGTCCGCCCGTGAAAAGGGTTGTGACGTTTGTGTAGCTAAATCGTTCTCTTGGACCTAGATGGCGCTACTATAAAAACAAGTGACGCTCCCCCACCGGCTTAAAATCGCTGTCTTCGTAACAATGGGCTTACCCATGGCAAGTGCTATGCTTTGTACATTTGAGGATCATTAGAAAAGTTTTGTCGAAATATTAAATAAATAGGGAATGTTGCTCAATTTGCAAATACTCTATAGGATTCAGTCCATTCGCTTTTAAATTCTCGATATTCTTGTTTTATTTTTTTGGTTTTTACTTTCTCGTAAACTTAATATAAAAAAATATATATAATAATTGCCAAAAAATTTGAACTCTTGATTTTGATGAATCACCACGCTTTAGATCTCCCAAAGTTCGAAAAACACATTTTTGAAAAATGTCGGTCTGTCTGCGACAAAGATAACTCAAAACCATTCTATGTTAGACGGATTAAATTTGGTGTACAATCTCTACACCAAACTGATCGATTTCTATAGATTCTGAACAAAATCTATCAAGAGGATCTGTCTGACGAAGAGATCCAGATAGATAAAATTTGGTACGCAGAATTAACATCTATAATTTAGACACCTATCGAATTTTGAGCCAAAGGTTCGATTGTCGCAAAAATTCTAATCAAAGTTGAGAGGATCGTAGCATTAGTGGATATTTTGATGGCCCTATTGTTTTCTCCATCCGTCATATTCTTTAACACCGAGTGAATAAACGCTGAATTCTTCTGAACGGTTACCGTTTGATGCTTAGAAGACTATCTTCAATCGTAGTAATACTTGAGAGTTGTTTTAAGACCTAGAATTCACAGTCGCTCCACACGACGCCAAGCTAATGGATGATAGCAGTCAGTATTCTATCATCAATTCGAAAATCTTATCGGAATTGCTCAGCGGTGTGACATTAGCAAGAACAACCCTGGCGAAAACACCTGTATCTCTATTCCATAACTTAGCTTCGAAATTAGCATGATACAGATCTATACTATCTACCAATAAATAATTGTGCAGCTGTGATAAGAGGGATGAACACAATTTATTCATATTCAATTGTTGGTAGAACCTCCACCTGAGGGAATTACAGCCTTAACCCTCCGGACCATGCTTTCTACAAGTGTTTGGATGATGGACAGTGGTATTTTCTTCCACTCGGCTTGGAGAAGGCATGTATATTCGTTCATCGATTTTGGACTGTTGTTATACCCCTTAATTCGGCGATCCAAGCCGCCCCAGAGGTTTTCGATAGGATTCAAGTCTGTACACTGGACAGACCGGTGCGTCCCCCCCCCATAGTCATCATACTCATTCACGTTGGATCTCGCAATATGGCAAGTGGCATTGTCATCCTGGAAATGACAATGATCGAACCCGTAAAATTGCCAAATTGTAGGAACTGCGCAGTTGACCAAAATAGTAGGTATCGGCGTTGAGCTTACCATCAATTGGGATCAAGGGTCCCTGTCCATACCAAGAAAAACTTCCCTAGACCATAATTCTACCACCGCTAGACTAGGCACAATGTATTCTAGCATAAGGCGTTCTCCATGCATACGCTAAACCCAGATTCTCCCATCCGACTGGTAGATATTGAACCTTGATTCATTACTCCAGAGAACCTGTTTCCACTCATTTATGGTCCAATTTTGGCGTGCCTTGTACCACCTCAACCGAGCAGCGCGATTGGATTTTGTAATCAAAGGCTTACGGGCGACAGCACGCCCATGGAAATAAAGCAATTGTGCTTCCTTGTGGATGGTATTTATTGAAACAACAGTTCCGGATGCATATTGGAGCTGTTGGAGTATGTGGACCATTGGTCTGATGCGGTTTTTCCGAATTTCTTTGGGCAGCACTCGTCGGTCTCTATGTCTTAGTTTCGTAGGTCTGCCGGTTCGAAGCACACTCCGACAATCACCACTCACTTTCCACTCTCTAATCCCAAAAGCCACTGTCGATTTTGGAATGTTTAAATCACTAGACATGTCTCTAAAGGATTGGTCAATTCTACGATATCCGACAATTGCGCCTTTCTCAAAGTCAGACAGTTCTGAATTTCGTGCCATCACTGAGGAGGATTGATAAATTCATAATGTTATTTGTCATGGTTTGACTCCATGTAAGGGTTTGGAAGCAACCACTCTTCATTTTTATATCAAAAATATATCTTTATTCGACACACAACAACATCGAACACTCTGTCCTTCGGAGCTCTGTAGTTGTATTCCTCCGCGCTCCCCAAAGGCGGGAAGACCGAGTCATGCTGCGCGTTCAAGGCCATTTTATGATTAATGGAGACGAAACGCACATCACATTTTGGCGCGCTTTCTCCGAGAGAATTAGAACAATCGCTACAGTGTCCAAATACTTATTGGTTGATAGTGTAGTTGAGCTTTATTTGAGTGTAATTATTAGAGCTCATTCAAAAAGATAAGGGGACAATTCCCATGATTCCATAGCTCTATTAAATCATTAATATCTGATTCATCTATCTTCTAACTTTTGAATTACAAAAAAAAAAAAAAAAAAGGAGGGAAACTAAACATAAAATGGAGCTGAAACAAATTCTACTTCAATGTCTTAAGTTTGTTGCATTCCTTTTCAAGAACTTTCTTGATATTAAGAATTTATTCGAGTTTTCTTAATTTCCATTATGAAATTGAAGGAATCGGACAACTCTTTATTGTTAATCACACTCGGTAGAGTGAGTGTTGTTTTGTGGCGCCATCTCTTGGACTTTATCTTTAACAACTGTAGTTTCAGGTTTTTGTTCATTGTTATTAAAGAGGGAAGCGAATTTTTTCTTTCTTTAATAACAGCACATTTGACTTGGAGAAATTGAGAGATCCTTTACAAGGGGCTATATATGTTCCATTACAATTAGTTTTTGAAGTTTGAACTTGAAGTTTTCTTTACTTTTGTTTAGAATGTTTCTAATCTCAAATATCGCAAAATAATGGCAAATATCCTTGCCAATTTAATAAAAATCTCCATGGAATTTTGATATAGCATAAAATATTTTAATGTTTTTGATCTATGCCCTTTATTTGTTAAAGTATTTTTGAAACTTGTTTATTCCACCGCTAGGGGCACTATAACCTTCATAAATTTACCATAGTGACTTTACTATTGATAAACGTTACTTCTCTTGACTAAACGAGATGCTGTTTTGAATTTAAAGGGCTTAAAAGGCACAAGACACCATGTATAATTAACTAAACTAAGCACGCTTAATCTGTCGAGGTCCAAAGATCGTGCAATAGCTGAGATGTGGAGAAGGGGTTTCCGGCTTAGGTGCCATCCTCATCCTCTGATGAAGAACGTAAATGACGAGATCCATTCCAAAGTATCTCTCGTATAGAGAATGATAATATAAGAGAAGTTTGCACTGTGTCAGTTATACATTAGATTTTTAGGAAATAATTTCATCTATACTTATAATAAAGCTCAATGTGTGTGTGTGTGTGTGTGTTGGCGCTCTACAGGCAAGGTCATTTGACATACAGCTATCAAATTTGGTACATGTATACCTTAGAAGTCGGGAATGTGCACCTGGGGTCCCTTTTTTTGAAATTTTAATTAGAATTTTAATTATTAATTAAAAACTAACTTTCCCGCCAAAAAAATCTTCCATTTTCTCCAACGCCATCTTTTCCGCCAAAAAATTCTTCCATTTCCCCCACCGCCAAAAGAGCAAGGCTTCGGTTTTTTTCTCCCAACAGAAATGAGGCTAGGGTTAACGTTTTTCGGCGGATTATCTCAAACGATTCTGTTTATTTTCTTAATGTTTTATGCATTTAAAATTAAACATTGTTAATTAATCCATGTTTCAGATTCATTCTGATGTACTTTTGAATTAAAATAACACAGAATAAAGGAAATTAAAAATGTATAATCTGCATAGCGTTACCCCAACTGGCGTAGAAAAATTAACGCATTTGCGTTACCGGAGCTGGTGAAGAAAATTCACGCATGCGCATTCTGATTGTTGCCATGACAACCGTTATCAACGGATGATTTAAATTATTTTTAGGTTAGTTGCATGCTTTTGTAAGTAAATTGTATTTATGTTAGTTATATATTTTTTGTATATGCTTATAGTTTAAAGTACATCGTTTTTTAAGTAGTTTTTTAAACCTGTTTTCAACCGATTATTTTAAACGATTCATTTTATTTTCTTAAAGTTTGATGCATTTAAAATTAAACATTGTTAATAAATCGATCTGTTCATGATGAATCTGAGAAAATTTTGTTGACAAATTCTTGAGATATTACATAACTTAAGAAAGATATTCTTTAGTGCCCATAAAGTTTAAACGCTCAGTGACTCTATTATCAGTAATCATATTATTAAAAAAAATGCTTTGTTTCAGTAAAAAATATTATTATATTAATTGCAGTTTAATCATTTCCATTTTAATTTTAAGCATAAATTCTACCGGAACTAACAGAAAATTAGAGAGATACATATTATGTTATGGCTGAAGGACTTTATATTATTATGAGTGAATTACATGACTATCAAAATTTGAAGCTTTAAAATATTTGATGAAGAAGCTATTAAAGTAGGAATTACATAAAATATTTAATTATTAAAATTTTAACGAGCATTAAGATTGGCGAACCGGCTGGTCGCTAAAGGCGGCTAGTATTTAATAAAGTGAAGGTTTTTGAAAATTGATATTAATGAATACGAATTAAAAATTATAACTGGAATTCATAATAAATAATAGATAGTAATTGGAATTAATAATTGGTAAATAATAACTGATAGTTGAAATTAATTACTCAATGAAATGCAATTTTTTGAATAGTTTATTAATAAATATTAATTAATAACTGATAATTTGAAAAAGCAGACGCTGAACGAAGAAATCAATAGCAAAATGGGATTTTTTTTTATTTTATTAAATACTTTCTATAAATATGAAACTTTTATCACATTCGCATTGACTGAGAAAGACATAATAACAAAATATTAAGTAATCATCGTCGAATTAATACAAATGAAATAAACAGAATGGGAAACATGCGTTTAATCAAATGAAATCATTTGCACAACCAATCAAGTATAAAGACAGTAAATCAATAGACAGGATAAATATAGAAATAATACATTTTGGGGTTTTTTTATATAATTGTTTCATTCAATAATACATTTTGAAACAAAAAGTAAATTTTAAATGCGAAATTCACATTTAACTAAATCAAATAAACAGTGAAATAAAAAAAAAAATTAATAGATAGAAAATTATAATTTCGTTGAACATGAAATTAATATACAGGATCTAAAACTCGATCAATCGAAGTCATACGGGAATGGATGAAAACAACATATCTTGACTTTGGTTGAAATTTAGTTTAGGGTGCCCCTTCACCTCATCAAGGATGCCAACAATACCGAGTCGCCAAAGATTGGCAATAACTGTTTTACAGCACTGTTTATCCAATCAGCGATCTTGATTGATGACTTGGCATTTTTGGCGAAGTGAAAGTGTACCCTATACTAGATTTCAATCCTGACTTTTAATACTAAGAAAGTAAACTGCCTCATTCGATAATATATTTTTGAAATAAAATTCATTGAAAACAACTTCATCTAATGGAAAATAAAATAATGGCCCCAATTTACAGATAACTATTAATATTGATATAAATTTTGACTGTGAAAAGATATCCTAAATGTTTCACATTTTAATCCCACTTTTGCAATAAAAATATGTTCGCCACCAAAGGAATGAAAAAGTTTAAAAGATCAGAATAATTTAAAGAGAAATCTGATAATTTTTCATTAGCACGGCTCGTACTTCTAATTTTTCGTTAGTCAATGCCAAGCTGAAATATGGCACTAAAGTTGTCGCCAGTATTTGGCGACAATTGATAGCATGCTAGTTGAAAAGTATCGCAATTTGATTACCAGATTGCAATTTTAAAATAATTTAATATCTTATTGTAAGACTTAAGATTAATGCCCAATTTCTCCTCAAATGCAACAAATCGTGTCAATAATCCAGAAGACTGCAACATTAGACGTCATCAAGAAATAAAAAAAAAACCCGGCATTAATTTGTAATTAAAAAATTGACAGAATTGAAATCATCCCCAAATAATACAATTTTGGTGACTAAACATAAAACTGTCTAACCATTTTATTTAAATTTTCATACAATATGAAACATAATTTCAAGAATAAAACTTCATCCATTATTTGCATACTTAATGAAATAAAAAGGATGGTTACATATATTTAAATGCATATGAATTAACATTAATATGGTACACACTCACAAATGGGTTAATAGTGCATTTAAGTAAAAATAATGAAATATTGAGAATTAATAAATATTTGTTTTATGATAGGAAAACACAATAATAAAATAAGTAAGTACGTAGAAAGGAACTAATTTTGATGCATAAAAAAGCTAGACATCATTTTGAAAGAAGAGTTATTTCATACAAGTAACTTTATTTTCAGTGCACGCAATAACAGCATAAACAAAAGTCAGAGCATTTCATACTTCATGCAAAAACTATCTGTCTTCTGTAGACATATCGAGGTGTAAGAACATTATCGCCTTATTTTTCTGTCTTAAAGTTTATAGTTAAAAGTTGTTGTTGTTGCAAAAGAACGAGATAGTATCTATGCTTTGTTAACTATCCCTTGAAACAAATTATATAACTAACCCTTGAATTAATTAAATAAATGTCTATTCAATGTTAAATATCTTATATTCTAAAAAACACGTGAAAAGGGAAAAAGAATGTGCTTTTATATAGTACGTCTTTCGAATGCCTAAATTTCTGTTTCTCACTCTCCGATGTACTAGTCTTCTAAAATTTTCTACTGTTTGTTTTTCATGAAAATATAAACACACTTGTTTTTAGAATTTAATCATAGTTAATGAATTATTTAAAATTAAATTTTAGTTCCATACGAGACGCGAAAAAGAACAGAACACGATATTCCTTAATATTTATAAGAACAATTTATAAAATATATTAAAGTCAAAGATTGGAAAATTGAAAAAGTTGCTTTAAAAGTATACTATTATTATAGTATTAATAGGTAAAAAGTTTTGTTATAAAATTTGAATACCGAAATAAAATTTTACAGTCGTGAAAACTAAAAGCAACACTATGTAAAGAAAATCGAAAAATTTAAGGAAAGCTTCTAAATATAAATTAAAAATCAAAACATGTTTATACATGTGATTAAATTCGCTATTCATTGAAGCTATTTTTATCGGTAGTTCAAGTGTCTAGGATTTTTATATCCAGAATTGTTACAAAACAAAAAAAGTTTTTATTTAGTTTTTAAACATTTTAGAATAATGTGTTCTAAAATTTTAATACACTTTTATTATTTATTGCAATCCAGCTAGCTATATTACGTGTTCATCAGTCACAATCTATTTGTCCTATCTATTGCTCTCAATTTGAATACCTTTGGCTATAATTTATAAGTATAGCTTGGCTCTGACGAATTGCGACGTAGAAATTTCTGGAAATTACACAAGTCCAATTTGATAAAATAATACAAATTTGTCGCATAAAACAAAATTTGCCTGGCTGCGTTTTCGCTATTTCATAATACGCCACTGAAGACATATTAATTATTAGAAATAGTAAAATTAGTATTAGCATTAAACTAAAATACCGAATCCATCTGTCACCACTATTTGCCGACAACGTAGTATAGGCATTAGCCATAAATAATAGCAAAATATTGGTGTCAAACCTTGGCGCATTAGCAATGCGGTTATGTCAATTAATTGTCGCCAAGCTTATACACTGGTATCAGCTGTTGCAAAGAACTACATTGTTTTCAAATATTGGCGACAACGTGCATAATTAATAGACAAAAATTGTAACCAAATATTGGCGACAACGTGCATAATTATTAGACAAATATTGTAACCAAATATTGGCGACAACGTGCACAATTAATAGGCAAACATTGTAGCCAAATATTGGCGTGTTAGCATTGGTACAGTGCTAAAGAAAAGACAGCTATTTGTATAAATAACTCCTCTATATACAAGACATGCAACAATATTTCTGGCTACCTTAAACTAACTAAAAGAAATTTTATTTCCAAAGAATGCACGAGCAGATGCAAGCAGAAATCCAGCCTCTACACATTCCGTACTGCATGCAGAAACTACCTGTCTTCTATGAACGTGGCGAGGCGCAGAGTTGACGAGGATAGTAGCGATAGGGGCGCAGACTCTGGAAGGGCGGAACCTGGACGCATTGGGCAGAAATTGAGGCAGCATTTGTGAAGAATCTTGCAAGGCGCGCATTCGGATAATGTAAAAAAATCCCAGGAAAAAGGAGAACATCAGAAGAGAATGAAAAATTTGACGTTGGGTTGGCATATTTTAGAATGCCAGTCAGTCAAAACTGCTGAAAAAGAAATAAAAAAATCAGCATTAAAAAGTTTTATAATATATATATAAAACAACACACAGATATATATAATAAAATGTTTTAAAAATATTAAAAACAAAACCTGCGGGGGTGGTTTCCCCAAAAGTTTCTTGTATACACTTTCATAAATGAAAACGCCTTACATGTTATTGGCGTACAATAGCTACGAGATATTAACCTTAGGACCTAAATTTAGCGTTTTCTCTGAATCTATCGTGTCATCCTTGGCGATTAATCCCTCCTACGCGTTAATAGCATCCGCAAATCGAATTTGAGTTTTAGACGCATTTTTGTCAATTGATTGAAACAAAGATTTGACAAAAAATTCCACCTGTAGTCACAAAATTCCATACCAAATTTTATATATTGTTACAAAACTTTTCTACAAATACCGCCAATCAATCGTAATAATTCAACGCATTTAATCGCCAGTTCAGCAGTTTGCTTCCTGTCTAATCCTCTAATTCCTGTAACCTCTTTTCCTTTTACTCTCACACACGACTTCACCGCAGCTTCAAAGTGCATGTCTTTTATAGTTCCGGGAGGCGGGGCTAGAATCTTCCAGAAATATATGTGTGTATCTCAGTTTCTACTGGATGGATCGTGAAAATTCTCGAACTTTCCAGTATTATCCATTTTGTCGCAAAAGTCACCAAATTCATCGTCAAGTCGCCAAATGGTCGCCAAGCTCTGAGCACAGGACAGATCTTACAACGGTTTTTCTTACGATGACGCTAGTCGTGCTGGGAAGCAAAATTACAGGTTTGTAACAATATTTAAGTCATTGCGTTTTTGAACTATCGTGCTTACATGTTTCTGAAAATACAGACTGACAGTCAGAACGTAGTTGGATTTGGCTCAAAATTTGACAAGTGTCTACACTATAGATGTCAAATCTGTGTACCACATTTTATCTGTCTAGCTCTCTTCGTTTGTTAATTATCGTGTTAACTCATATTCAAATTGCCGGACAGACGGATTTCTTCTGTTGAGATTTTAATCAAAATGTGATAGACATCTGCAAATTTGATATAAAGATCGCATATCGAATTTCAAACCTTGCAGCTCAAAGCAATGTTGCGTTATCTTTGTCACAGACAGAAAGATGGACGAACCGACATTTTTCCAAAATGTAATTTTCAAACTCAGATTTGCAACGTGGAGATTTTTCAAAATCTCGATTTTAAATCTTTTGAAGATTACTGTACTTTCTCTGTAGTACGTATAAGAGAAAGTCAAAAGGTTTTTTTAAACATGCTTTGTGTATTAAATAGTGTACTAAACCGATGAAAATAAATTTTATGATCAAATATCTGGAAACCACGGCGGAAAATTTAAAAGCATGGGACAGATATAAATTCTCTAAGTAAACTGGAATTTTAATAACCTTAGTGCCATACTTTAATTTAAATAAATATTTAGAAATTCTTCCCTTGTGGTATTCATCGGATGAGGATTTCTTTTTATCGTTTAGCTTTCAGATCCTTTCGATTTTGCAGCTTTTGTTGTGATCCCCACATTCAAGATAAAAGAATATTTTCTACATTTTAGCCACACATATCGCAATTCATTATTAGTATAGAACTGAGTAACCCCCCCCTTTTTTTTCATTTCATTTTCGCTTCTAGATAGTTACACTTGCATGGGGAAGGGATAGCCTGGTTGGTAGGGCGTTGGATTCGCGTACATTGGGTTGCGGGTTCGAACCTCGCCAGTCGAAGACTCTCTGTGTGTGTGGTGGCTGATATAAATCTGTCGTAGTCACAAAGTCCTTTATGTCGAAAGTAATACCACTAAGGGTACTGAATCAGGGGTGATCGTTCTCTGATTCAGGTCTAAATTAAGTTCTGTGGTTGAGTGAATGAAATGCATGAATGAAGTCCACCCCATAAAAAGGATTGTGACGTGTGTGTAGCTAAGTCGTAACCTTGGCCTCAGATGGCGCTACTGCAAAAACAAGAGACGTACCCTTGGTTTAAGATCACTTGGTTAAGATCTAAAGCCAGCAGGCTTGCCTATGACAAGTGCCATTAGAAACAACAACACTTACATGGAATCGAAGTTCTACTAAAATTTATCAATCGCTTGGGCTGTGATTTTTTTTTTTTTTTTTTTGTCATACGGCACTCATATCTCTACAAATTCAAAACTCTTGGATTTTTGGCCATGACGGTTGGGATACACAAACCGATACAAAATAAACAAGCATAACTGATACAAAACTGATCATGAGATTCTACAGTTGTAAATATAACACAAGCCGATAAACAAAAGCTCATGAAAGGTTTCATTCGTTGATCTATAATTTTAAAAATACTAAAATTAATTATAAAAAAAAAGAACAGAAAAGAAATTTTAATTAAAAAAGAGTGGAAAATTTAATTACCAAAGTAACAGAAGACATGATAAAAAAACCTAATTTATAATTTACTATTACCTTTATTACTTTTTCTATAAACTGGTGCATTCAGTTTGATTACATAGAAAAATATTTTTCATTATCTTTACTTATTATAGGATGATGTGTATATGTGTTGGTGGTCTATAAAAACCGTTTGACATAGAACAAATTCCACCTAGCACATATACACTTTGGTGAGTGAGAAAGTGCCTTTTAAGGCGATTTTCTTTTGAAATTTCAATTTTGAATTTAAAAGAAATTTTGAAGTTTTCCCATAAAAATATTATTGCCCCAAAAAGGTTTTTATACCATTTTAAAATTCAAAAGAATTGGTAATTTTTTCAAAGATACTAAGGATATCAATATTTAAAAATAAATATTATTTGATCTTCCAAATATAATAATTTAGTTATCGTGTGATATTTTCCTGAACTTTGACGGGTTTTTTTTTAAATATACCTTTTTATAACTTTTAATAATAACGTTCATTGTTCCAATAATTAAAATAATTTATCTTTTTATAGTTCTTGTACAAAAATATAAAAAAAAAATAAGAAGAAATACGATATACTTTCAAAATTAATGACAATGGACTGTCGCATAATCTGTTTCCGTGTAATATGAATTCGTTTAAAATAAATAATTCATATTCTTGGAGGAAAAAAAAACCTTGATTAGTTCTCATATAACGTGATAAACAATCTTGCTTTATTGTTTGCTGTAGATTTAACATTTTAATAATCGTATTGTCGTTTATTTTTAATTTTTTTGTTCGAAAAAAGAGATGTATGTGCTTACCATATGTTTAAACTTTAAAAATATTTTTCCCAACAAAGTCAATTTTATATCATACAAATATTTCCTTTAGTTTTAGGAACTTTTTCAATTTTTTTTTAATTTATTTCTCTTGATATGCTACATCATCCATTTTAATTGTAGAATTTGCTTTCATAATATAAACTTAAAACCAAAAAAGAAGTAAATTTGCATTTCAAAAATATTTAGTTTTTAATATTTGCTTTTGTATTTTTGCTTCCAATCTCGCATTGTTTTGATAAAAATTTCTGAATTTGCAGACTTGCAAACGATAAAATAAATAACGCTTTTCAATAGGACAAAATATCTTGCTACTGGTCTACAGGCTCACTTTTTATTTTTATTCATTAATCGATTGATTTTCGGTTTAAAAAAAATTCCCCTTAGAAGAGTCCTTTATCTTAGATGCAGATGAAGAATTCCCAACCGCCAAAATACTCAAGAAGCAGCTGCACTAACACCACAGTATTCTCATAGAACATGGCGAATATTAGATTTCAGTTGATGAGTCAAAGTAATGCAATCGATGAATCACTGTTAGAGAGAAGAGAACTATTTTTAACTTTTAACGGAACATCGTATGCTTCTTATCAGATGTTTATTTATTAATTTTTTTAAGTATGAACTGGAAAAATTTTAAATACTCGACATCAAACTTTTTAAAGATTACAATATTTTCTCTACATAAACTTCATACAAGATCTAACAAAACAACGTCGTTACCGTACTTGAGAGCAATCCAGCAGTACAAGATAAAATCGAGAATCGAAAGAGGAAGTGATATGACAAAATTCCAAGAGCTGAAATTGCTAATATATCTCGAGTATCCAGTTCGCGACTATACAGCCTAGTTTTTCAAAAACTAAAAATTGAAAATTTTGATTCTTATCTTAGGGTTACCTTTTCGCATCTGTATAATCATTTATCAGTGAGAAATAAAACCAGTTTGAGTTATTTTTTTTTAGAATTAGGCTTACGATTCATGTTAATGTTTTGTTTACGCTTTCTGCTTTTAAGTTTGGTATTATAGAATTTATGTTAAAATGTGAATAGTTCATATTCTTTAATTTACTTTTTCTCTAATACATTCTTGAAACGTACAGTGCAGTGTATAAACATATATAAACTATCAGTATAAAAACTTCTGTTTTAACTCGATGCGTTATAGCTGCGTTCACATTGAGATAAAAGGAGGTCTTAGTACTCAATAAGAAGTAAGAGAATACATACCAGGAAACCACCAATACTAGAAGACAAATTTTTGGTATAAATACTTTGTCTCTTGGTATTGGTGGGCAAAGAAATGAGTTCAAGGAACTCCGGCCTATCCGGCATTTTTTTTTTTTTTTTTTTTTTTTTTTGTTATCCCACCTGCCCTTCGGCTACATAAGGTCGGATACTCGGGAGTGTACTGCATTTGTAAATTATGGTAATCAGTAGAGGCGTTAAATATCGCATTTGGAGATACAAGCTGATCAAAAATCAGTCCAAAATGTTATAAAATCAATAGTTATTTGAATATGTTGATAAAATTTATTTCCAAATCTCACTTAAATTCATATTCCATTCAATTCCTCATTCCGTTAATTCAAAATATTTTGGTATCTTTCTTCTTCAGTTTATTGCACACAAACAAACGGATTGATTGATTATGCTTCTATGTATTTCACCCAAATTCGACGGAAATTTACAATTTTGGTTTATAAAACCCTCATTGATCCAGCAACTATAAACTGTAATGTTTTTTAAATAACTTCATGGGCTTAAGTTGAAGGCTAATCATGCTCTTGAGGGTTGATTTCTCTTGACGAGCACCGCTAGATTCGTAACCACGAAATTAGCCCAACGTAATGTGGTAGTTAACTAAATCAAAATTAAAAACTGGTTGTATTTTCTTTTTTACTGTTCAATGGGATGTTTGTCACAGCAGTTAGAAATAATTAATAAAACTATAGGATACAAGTATATTTTACGTTTCAACTAATTCGTTACATTTTTTTATGACATAGCCTAGGTATGTTATGACTTGTACCAGAAGGTATAATTTATAGTATACCTAATAATTTATACCTTATGGTTAATGATTAATGATTTTACCTTATGGCTTATGATTAATGATTTTATCTCATGATTAATGATTAATAATTTATACCTTATGGTTAATGAGTAATGATCCATACCTTATGGTTAATGATTAATAATTTATAACTTATGGTTAATGATTAATGATTTATACCTTATGGTTAATGATCTATACCTTATGGTTAATGGTTAATGATTTATACCTTATAGTTAATTATTAATAATTTATACCTTATGGTAAATGATTAGGAATTTATACCTTATGGTTAATGATTAATGATTTATACCTTATGGTTAATGATTAATGATTTATACCTTATGGCTAATGATTAATGATTTATACCTTATGGTTAATGATTAATGATCTATACCTTATGGTAAATGATTAGGAATTTATACCTTATGGTTAATGATTAATGATTTATACCTTATGATTCGAAGGTGATAGGAGAGCAATCGAAATTTTCTGTACCTGAAAATGGCAGTCAAGATTTGTTTTTATTTATATGAACTTAGCCCCTTGTTTGTTTTCGCTCACCAATTCCAATGTTGTCTGATACTGTACCCGATGTTTGTCAGTTATAGTTAATAAGTTTTTAAATTTCACTGGCGATTCATTCAGTGCTGGTAGCTTAATAGTACCATAATGAGAACATACATTTCCGATTGGTCTACTTCCGACTCACAACTCCAAGTCCCACAATGAGAACATTCATTGCTTATACTCAGATATCTAAATATTGAATCGATTTTTCACGTTCCACCGCCAACTTCACGATCAGCTTTTCTTTTCAAATTATCAGATTCTCGCTCGGTCTGTCTTCGCGTTTTTTCTTCATCTGATATAGTTGAACGCCTCATTATTATTTTTTAAAAAGCAATGCAGGGAGGGTTAACATGTGTATTGCTTAGATATTTAGACAATTGCTAACCAAGGGACAAAAAATTTTCATTACTCGAAAAAGGTAAACTAACCCGGAAGTTATTCATTAGTGTTGCTATAAATGGTGTGTATAAAAGCAGAATTAACAAATAATATTGTTTTGAATCGATTCGATATTAATTTGATATTAATTAAAGCTTTACTTTTCTCCCTTTTGTCACTTAGACATAACGTATGGGCATTTTGAAAGAACAAAAACGATTCAGAAATAACAAAAGCAATAAGCGCTATATAAATACTTACTGTGATGTTATAATAATTTTATTAAATACTAGCCGCCTTTGGCGACCAGCCGGTTCGCCAATCTTAATGTTCGCTAACATTTTAATAATTAAATATTTTATGCAATTCCAACTTTAATAGATTCTTCAGCAAAATATTTTAAAACTTCAAATTTTGATAGTCATATAATTCACTCATAATATTATAAAGGCCTTCAGTCATAACGTGATATGTATCTCTCTAATTTTCTGTTACCCCTCGTAGAATTTATGCTTTAAATTAAAGTGTAAATGATTAATCTGCGATTAATATAATAATATTTTTTACTGAAACTATTTTTTTCTATTATTTCTATATTCTATTTTTTTGTAATATGATTGCTGAAAAGTCACTGAGCGTTTAAACTTTATGGGCACTAAAGAATATCTTTCTTAATTTATGTAATATCTCAAGAATTTGTCAACAAAATTTTCTCAGATTCATCATGAACAGATCGATTAATGAACAATCTTTAATTTTAAATGCATCAAACACTAAGAAAATAAAATGAATCGTTTAAAATAATCGGTCTAAAACAGGTTTAAAAAAACTACTTAAAAAACGATGTACTTAAAACTATAAATATATACAAAAAATATATAACTAACATAAATACAGTTTACTTACAAAAGCATGCAACTAACCTAAAAATAATTTAAATCATCCGTTGATAATGGTTGTCATGCCAACAATCAGAAGACAATGCGCATGCGTGAATTTTCTTCGCCGTAACGCAACGTTACCGTAACGCAAATGCGTGAATTTTTCTACGCCAGTTGGGGTAACGCTATGCAGATTATACATTTTTAATTTCCTTTATTCTGTGTTATTTTAATTCAAAAGTACTTCAGAATGAATCTGAAACATGGATTAATTAACAATGTTTAATTTTAAATGCATAAAACATTAAGAAAATAAACAGAATCGTTTGAAATGATCCGCCGAAAAATATTAACCCTAGCCTCATTACTGTTGGGAGAAAAAAAAACTGAAGCCTTACTCATTTGGCGGTGGGGAAAATGGAAGATTATTTTGGCGGAAAAGTTGGCGGTGGGGAAAATGGAAGATTTTTTGGCCGGAAAGTTAGTTTTTAATTAATAATTAAAATTGTAACTAAAATTTCAAAATAAGCGACCCCAGGTGCACATTCCTGACCTCTAAGGTATACATGTACCAAATTTGGTAGCTGTATGTCAAATGACCTGGCCTGTAGAGAGCCAACACACACATACACACACATTGGGCTTTATTATAAGTATAAATTTCAAACAATACCCCCCTCAGGGGCTCACCTACTATAGGTGAGTACGGGTGTCCCAACCCCGAGGTACCCAGGGATCTTTACTCCCTTCATGTTCAAACTCCCCTACGTCTTCTGCTTTCTGCTTAATTTTTTCCTTCCCTCGACGGCAAGCGAGGGAGCTCTCCATGAGAAGCTGTCGCCGCTCTGTTTGCTTCTTGCTTCTCATGGACAGCCAAAAACCCCACGTGTTGGCCGTGCGTGGTGACCCATTAGACGGGTGGTACATTTCGGTCTCCGGTGTATTAATAGGCCGGTATCCCAGGCATTTAACTGGGCTGCTTAAGGGGATCAAGCGAAGGGGTCACTCCTTGGGTTTGGCTTTAAGGGTGGTCACTGTCCCCGGGGGTGACTCCTAGCGTATAGGTTCCGGCTAGCATTATGGCAAGTGCCGAGGCTGGAGATGGCCAGAGCCGGTGGCTGCCATCCCTTGTTGGGCTCCGTGGTGGGCGATGCCGTCGGGCCCGAATTCTTATCGCATGGGTACTAATGTTCTTCAACACTGTAATGCTTTTATAAAATTTTTTGTTGTTAATTCTGAAAAGTCATCTTTAAAATTTGTTTCACCGATTTTAATACATAAATCTGCACTAGGCGTTGTCGGAGAAGTTCAAAATATCAAAAAGTTAAATAATGGAAGCCTGCTTATTGAAGTAAAAAACAACCAACAGTCACAAAATATTACAAATTTAAAAAATATAGGGGACATCGATGTCACTGTTTCTGCCCACTGTTTCCTTAACTATTCCAGAGGTGTCATATCTGAAAAAGAATTCCAGAGAGATCTTGAAGAGGACCTTTTAGATAATCTAAAAGACCAAAAAGTAATAGCAGTTGGCAGGATTACAATTAAAAAAAATAATCAAAATCTTCCGACTAAACATTTAATTCTTACATTCAATACTCCAGTTCTACCGAAATCTGTCAAAATAGTTTATATTAATTGCCCAGTTAAACCATACATTCCAGAACCACTCAACTGCTTTAAATGCCAAAAATTTGGTCATTCTATTACAGCTTGCAGGGGAGATAAAGAAATTTGCGCTCGATGCTCCCTCCCGGACCACAATAGTAAAAACTGTACATCTACCACACAAAAATGTTATAACTGTCAAGGCGATCATCCATCTTACTTCCGTTCCTGCCCATGCTGCAAGCAAGAGAAAGAAATTCAAACCATAAAAATAACAAAAGGTATTTCATTTACAGAAGCACGCAAAATAGTAAGCGAAAGAACACCGAAAAGAAATTTCTCATATTCATCAGCATTAAATTCAGCCGTTCCAACTTCAGAACCACGCAATTCACAAAACCAACCATTAAAAAATATAGAAACGAATACTCATGCAATCCGCACAGCAGATCCTGACACCATAACTATAAAAAAAACTGACTACTTTGCCCTTCTGGAAATAAAAAAATCTTGGGAAGAAACTTCCTCTTCTCTCAAAAAGCCAAAACGGAAAAAAGTTTTGATGGAGGAAAAAATGCTGAAAGAAAAAAAGACACCCAAAGCAAAAGAAACAAATAAAATTGAAGAAAAGGAAGAACATTTTAAAATTCATCCATCTGATGACAGCATAAGTGGTATGGATGAGGACAGAGTGGATTCTGATCCCACTAATATTTCATCTCACTATTTTAAATCAAAATTTTTTAAAAAGTCTAAAGGTTGATGTTCTCTCAACTTCATCTTTTCTTTTTACTGAAGGCAATCTCTTTTTTTCCCTTTCTCTTTTTTAATCTTTATGTCTACATTCGTCTCTTGGAACTGCCGAGGGTACATGAATAAATCTTCAGAATTGAGAGACATTATAAACAAATACCATCCTGCCTGCATTGCACTCCAGGAAACCTACCTTAAAACTGACAAGCAGAACATACGGCACTACAAAAATTTCAGCAAGCACAATATTCAAAACCGATTTTCTGGGGGCGTATCAATTCTTGTCGCAAGAGATACTCCCTCAATGCAAGTAAATCTGAACACTAATTTGCAAGCTGTAGCTGTACGAATTCAGATGAAAAATTTAATAACTGTCTGTAGCCTCTATTTGCCACCTAAACAACAAATCAGTCAAACGGATCTAAATAACTTGTTTTGCCAATTACCTCCTCCATTCATTATTTTGGGAGATCTTAATGGTCATAGTCCTTTTTGGGGAAGCTCTGAATCAAATTCGCGTGGTCAGCAAATCGAACAATTTCTTGCAGATCATAATTTATGCATTTTAAATTCTGACGAAAAAACGCATTTTCATTTACCAACAAGAACTTTTCATTCTGTTGATCTCGCTGTTTGCTCTCCTTCTTTATTGCCGTTTTTCAGTTTAACTGTTGACAATGATCTTTATAATAGCGACCATTTTCCTTTAATTTTGACCGACAGTAGGCACAATGCAGCTAGTTCTTTCCGACCATCCAAATATGTTTTAAATGCAGCAAACTGGCAAAAAGTCACCTCTCTGGCTAATACCAATTCAGAAATAGTTAAATCTTCCACTATTGATGATGCTCTGAAACATATTGTCAGTATTATAATTGAGGCAGCAGATAACACTATTCCAAAGAAATCTGGAGTTCGTAGGAAGCAAAACAAACCATGGTGGGATGCTAATTGCCAACAAGCATATAAAAAACAAAAAAAGGCATGGAATATTTTTCGCCGGTATCCCTCTACTGAAAATTTTATAAATTTTAAAAATCTAGAGCAGAATCCAGAAAAATCCAACGACGTAGTAGAAGAATTTCTTGGCAAAAATTCGTTTCTGGTATCACTTCAACAATATCTAGCCATCATTTGTGGAATAAAGTTAAAAAAGCTTCAGGTGCTTCTCATTCTAATAATGTTTCAATTTTAATTGATTATGGAAATACCATATCATCCACAAAAGATATTGCAAATTCCATAGCTTCAACATTAGCTCACACGTCCAGCAGTAAAAATTATTCTCCTGCGTTTTTGAGATACAAAGAGAAAGCAGAAAAGCAAAAACTAAATTTTAATTCTCAGACTAACCTGCCCTACAACAGCGATTTTACGTTTTTAGAGTTCCAATCGTGCCTTGCCATTGTCCACGATTCTTCTCCCGGTCCTAACAACATTAGTTACAGTATTATCAAAAACTTAACAACAGAGTCGAAAAAAAGGTTATTATATCTTTATAACCGTATCTGGCGAGAACAATATTTTCCTTCTTTTTGGCAACAAGCTATAATAATTCCTTTACTAAAACCAGGCAAAGATCCAATTAATCCATCAAATTATCGACCCATTGCTTTGACCTGTTGTCTTTGTAAATTGTTAGAAAAAATGATAAATCGAAGGCTAATTTTTTATCTGGAGACAAATAACTTACTTCACCCTTCGCAGAGTGGATTTCGAAGAGGACGGAGCACTCTCGATGATCTTCTTGCTCTCGAATCCGACATTCGCCTAGCATTTTTACAAAGAAAGCACTTAGTTGCCAATTTTTTCGACATCGAAAAGGCATACGACCGAACTTGGAGATATGGAATTTTAAAAGATTTATATGATCTGGGACTAAGAGGAAATCTTCCTTTTTTTTATTAGAAGCTTAGAAAATTCCGTGTTAAAGTGGAATTTGAACTTTCCGATTCTTTTGCACAAGAGGAAGGTGTTCCCCAAGGCAGCGTTTTAAGCGTCACTCTTTTTATTTTAAAAATAAATAACATTTTAAAACTGCTTCCAATGTCTGTGAAGGGCTTTTTATATGTTGACGACCTGTATATCTCTTGTACAGGGATGCATATGAATTTTATACAAAGACAATTGCAGATCGCAATCAATAATATTACCCAATGGACGAACACTAATGGTTTTACCATCTCAACATTGAAAACGGCTGGTGTGCACTTCTGTCGGAAACGTAACCTTCACTTTGATCCTGATCTAAAACTGTATGATCAGCCAGTACCATTTTTAAATGAAATTCGCTTTCTGGGCATTATCTTTGATAAAAAACTTACCTTTCAGTCTCATATAAAACTTTTACGTAACAAGTGTGAAAAGTCTTTAAATATTTTAAAAGTCTTATCAACTACAGCATGGGGAGCCGACAGAAATTCTATGATTAAAATATACAAGGACGTTATACTTTCCAAGCTGGATTATGGTTCCTCAATATACGGTTCTGCTAGGAAAAGCATTTTGCAGAAACTGGATCCTATTCACCACATAGCTCTCCGTCTTTGTTCAGGTGCTTTCAGGACATCGCCTGTTAAAAGCTTGTATGTTGAAACCTGTGAACCAGCCCTTGAATTAAGAAGACATTTTTCATCTCTTAATTATTATTTTAAAATTCAATCGAACATTAATCATCCATTTTATGATTTTAAACTTCGTCCCTTTTTAGTTCGCTTGCAAGGTGTCCGAAAATCATTCATCCCTGTCTTTTTTACGAGAGTTCATAATATTCTTTTAGACCTTAATGTACTGTATCTACATGCAGCTCCTCAACCGGAAAATACTTTTCCTCCTTGGAAAATCCCTGAAGTACAATATTTAAATCCATTTGAAACTTTTATCAAGTCTGATACAGCAAATATCATTTTTCAAAATTTTTTCTTAGAACACAGACAACAATATCAAAATTTTATTGCAGTTTTTACAGACGGGTCAAAATCAGCTGCTCATGTCTCTTTTGCGGTTGTTTTCCCTCATACAGTTTCTTCTTTTAAACTTCACCCCTCCTGTTCAGTTTTTACTGCAGAAATAAGTGCTCTTTTATATGCTTTAGAAGAAATTTCTAATAGCCGGGAAAAAACTTTATCATCTATACGAATTCTCTGCGTGTTTTAAATTCTCTAAAATCATGTAATCCTCATCCTTTGGCTTTAAAAATCTTAGATACTTTTGATAAACTAACTTCTCGTAGTTACACTATGTTATTCTGTTGGGTACCATCCCATGTTGGAATTTTGGGCAACGAAGAGGCAGATAAGGCTGCCAAATTGGCGACTACTTCAATAGCTACTAATATTCCTGTGAACGACATAAAGAAACATATTAAAAAGCTTCTATATTCTAATTGGCAAAGACAGTGGGACCTGGAGACAAACAACAAACTTCATGTTATCAAACCCCATGTGCAACCCTGGCCCTCATTAGCGAACAGAAAAGCGGATACTGTCTTAACACGATTACGAATTGGACACACTCGATTCACCCATATTCATTTGTTGTTAGGTGAACAACCACCACTGTGTTCGCGATGCCATTGTCAAATGTCTGTTCAACATATTTTGTCAGAATGCCCAAATTTCAATGCTCAGCGTTTACAGTTTTTTCAAAAGTCTTGTCCTTCATTATCTTTCCTGCTTGATAAGACACCTCATGTCCAAATTTTTGCTTTCTTAAAGTCTATAAAGTTTTATCCATTGATTTAAATCTTGTTTACTTTTTAGCTTCTCATATTCTCTTCGATTACTGTTTTAAATGATATAATTTTACCCATTGTTTGGCGCAGTATGGTCAACATTAGGGCTCTTGCGCCATAAAACCTCAAACAAACTCAAACTCAATTCAAACAATACCTGTTAAACAAACCTTAAATGCCATAGGTCAGGTGACTCGCTATCTACCAATCACAAAGCGAAAAAAATGCGATTTTTACATTAAAAATTTATATAATAGATAGATTATAAAGCAAAACTAATTAATAAACATAAAGTAATCATAATAAATATATAGGACTTATAATAATTATAACATCTTAATAATTTTCCAAATGTGTTTAATAAATAAGAAATTTTAATAGGAAAACAATATACAGCAAGCAACTTAATTTACTTTAGATATACCCTCTGTCCGAAACAAAATAAAAAAAAATCATAGCACAATAGACAAATTTTATGTTCAATTTTTTGAAAAAAAAAGTGAGAAATTCAGGACATAACGCATGGGCAATTTTAAATAACAAAAAGGATTCAGAAATAACAAAGGCAATAAGAACTTTTCAGTATTCACTTACAGTTATTCAAATTAAAATCGAATAAATTGTAGAAAATATTTCTATACTTTGTTAAAAAGAAATGCAAGGAACTAGAGAAAGAAACTCGAATTAGTTCCATGCAAATTTCACAATAACCCAACTATCAGATTCAGTGGTAACATATCCGGTTTATATTTAAAAATGAGGTTTAGATTTTATCATTAATTTATGAGTATTTTATTATCATCATTTATTAATGCGTATTTTAGGTTTAACCAAAACTTCTAACAATAAGTCTGATTCGACGATAATTATCTTAGTTTGAAACCATTAGCTCTATATCAACTGTAAAAAAAAATTTAGAATTGTTTTAATTTTTTTTTTCCGAATCATTCATATTTTATCTCTTGTAATAATCTTTATCGGTGGAGGCTTGCTGTTTTTATCAGGTTTTCAAACGAAATCAACTGATTTGAGTTTTGAATGAATATCAAATTTTTGAATTTGATTTCGAATAAAATGGATAAAATTTACAAACTGAAAGTTTAGATATTTAATCACTGTTAGCTCTATCATTTGCGGAAGTCCAAGAATTTTTTTTCCGAACCAAAACCTGATGTTGTACGTATAAACAAAGCATTGTTTCCGGAAACAACGTTATGTTTACCGAAATAAGTATAAAAAATATTTATAAAATTAACTATCAACAGTTTTTAAAAATCGTTTGGTGGAACTGATATTCTCGCTTCAATAAAAAAACAAAGTTTGTTTACCTTAAAAGGATTTTGTTTATTATACTAATTCATATAAAAATATTTTTTTACACTAAAATATTTTACATATAATATTAAAAAAAGTATTTGTTTTCTAGAGTATTTGATATTCCATCAAGAGTGAATATCAAATATATTTTGGCTTTAACATGTTTTTGAAATTTAGCTGATAGAAGCTCATTCGATATGCAATATTAATACCCCGAGGACTATTTTGTTTGCAATTATTTTAATGTACCATTATCTAATTAGTTTAATTAATTTCAGTTTTAAGATATACTATTGCCATTTTGAAGACACATAAGGAATATTTTTGTCATAAATTCTAATATTTTGACTCGAAAATGAAAAGGCAATATCTAAAACAGCATGGAAAGCTCAGCATATAAAGGTAATATATTTTCCAAATACTGTTCCTAACCATAAATTATACATTGTTAGATATTAGCTTTATAGAACCTAAAAAAAAAAAAAAATTAGATCCTCGGAGGAATTATGAGATTTCAATTTCATGACAACTCTGCAATAGTCATTTGAATACAAAATATAAATAATTAGAATGTTAATAATACTTTTTGAACAATTTTTAAATTGTTAAAAAATCAAGTGACATTGTATCACGTCACTTGCACAAGATAAGCGTAGATGTTCTTGCTATCTAACATATAACTACATGATAGATTGTATAATGCACTTATCATGCACTTGGTTTTAATATCTTACGCTGTGCTAGATAATATTTTACCATTATATTAACATTACATTATTTATAAATTGGTATATTAGTCATAAATTCCAATGTGGATGATGAATTAGAGAATGGTGTCCCTGAAACTTTCTCGCACACTCTCTAATGTAAGTGTTACTTTCCCTCCCTTCCATTACATAATATATGGGGCATTGAGCGACATTGTGAGCACCGAGAGTGCTCACATTATTTTTAGAATCCCACATATATGAACGTTTTGTGCTTCGTATATAATGAAGAAAATCAAGTATTCATTTTGGACACCCTTTTATTCGACCAATTGAAACTCAAATTTGTTACTAAACCACAATTAGTTCCGAGATTATACAACAAATTTCAGTCGTTGAGTTTTCCAATTATATCATTTATCGTTTACATGTATACGCACACCGACAGATGGTAATTGGTGTTCGGATTCAATTCAAAATTTGATGCTAATGTCCTTGTCTAGATATTATGTTCTAGATTTTTATTCACTTCTATATGTTTTTAATTATCGTGTTCAATTGTTCTCAGACAGATAGACATATTTTCTTTGAATGTATTTCATGTAAAATCTAACAGAAATTTACAAATTTCATCCCAATAGCTCAAAACATTTTTTTGGGGGGGGGGGGCATCGTGTTTGCAAACAGACTGACAGATATAATTCAAAATCGGTGCTCACAAAAGTCTGAAACGAAAGGTTTCATCAAAATCTCGAAGTAGGATTTTTTGGCAGTTACTAAATATTCTGTATCTATACGTCATACGTCAGAAATTAAAATTTACTTTTTAGCAATTTCTACATTATATGAATATGTCAAACATGAAAAAAGTACTCCTTTTTTATTTAAAAAAAATTGTTACCATAAAAGGATAAAATGACAGTTCTATTCAGTAAGTATTAGGGGAAAATATTACTATTTGCATTCTTTTCAAACTTAGAATTGGTATAAACAGTGTCAACATCCTTTGACCGAAGGATTGAGCGGTATTTTCTATTAACAATGCAGATAATAATGATAAATATATACATATATAAAACTTTCTCTTCTAAGATTTTTTTAAATAATACTTAGAGAATTTTTAAAATAGTTCTTAAAAATATTATCTAGTTGAAGGAAAAGTGCTTATTTAAATATTTTTCTTCCATTCTTTTATTTGATGTTCCGAAAATCGCAGTTGCACCTTGTTAATTTTTAGTTAAAATGCATATTAAAAATAATTAAATTACTAGTACTAGTTTAAATAATAACTATATAATTAACTATATTATTATTTTAACTATATAATTAAATTTATTTTTGCAAAAAATAATAATTAAAAATTATTTAGCTGACTAAATTATTTATTTAAATATTTTTCAGTAAAAAAGTTTTTAAACAAAAAAAAAATGGTGAAATAAGTTGAAATAATAGAAATTTCCTGATACCGACTAATAAAGACTAAATTATGAAGAAAAAAAAAATTAACCTACACAATTTCATTAAGATCTACGGGTGGAACAATATAGAAATATAGAAATTATTAATTTAAAATCGGATTAATCTGTTGCATATTTATGTAAAACCATACAGATATCAATTCAAAAAGATTAAAAATAAAATCGAACGTTTAAAATAAAGTACCGCTATAATTATCACAGGAAAACTAATAATTTAACACCAAAATATTTGTAAGTTATAGTTATAAATTTAACAAATGGCAAACATTTCAAGACTTAAAATTAAAGATAAGCTAATAAATCTTTCACTTATAAAGTTTTAAGTGATATAATTGTAAAACACAACATTTCATGCGAAGTTCTTTAAGTAAGTTCAAGTAAGTTCTTTATTGTTATTTGTTTTGCTATTAAACTTATAATTAAAATAATCGCTTTAAAAGATTCATTCAATTAAACTTAATAAAAAGTGAAAGAGTTGCAATAATATGTATCAAACGTGGCCTTAATGAATAAATATTTCATCAATTTATACCAAAATAACAGTAATTGTTTTTATAATCGCGGGGAAAAGAGTAAAATCATGTTATTTCCGACAATTAAAATTATTATATTAGACAAGAAATTATCACGACATATATATTTATCACTACTTCAATATCCAATGCAAATTAAATTGATATTCGTAATTAAAATGTTCACGATATTCAAATACATTGAATACACTTTTCTATTTTACCATGGACATTTATTATTAATTTATATTTGTAGATATTTCTTAGAAAAAGTTTTAAAAAAATCATATTTTTATAAGAAAATAATTAATACAACAAATCTGTGTAAAATAATAAGAACTTCTTACCTCTTTCAAAGCAGTGTCAGCTTTAGCTATATTTCAACGATTCGCATCGCCTTAGTATCGTTTCAATTTTTATTCTTAATCTTTGTTCGTATTCTTTAAATTTTTGTTCTTAATCTTTGTTCTTATCCCAGTCTTGGCAATGGTTAGAGATATTTGTCCAATGGGAGTTGAAGGACCAGAGTGATAAAAAGACACCTCATTCCCTCAGACATAAATTTAGGAGGGTCCACTAAATTAGGGCTACTTTAAACCCCCTTTTTCACATATGTGGAGGTATCAAATTACAACACCCTTCCAGCTCATAAATGTGCCCCTGTGTACAAAGAAGAAATGCTCACGTTGCCTCAGCTTTGTTTACTGTCAATGCTTCTGAACATTATTAAAAAGATTTTATTCGCCAAGTGCGCACATTTTACTTAGATGGACAAACATACATTATATATTTTTTCTCGCGTTAAATAGCATTGAATTAAAATTAAAAAAATAATTAAAATAAAGCAAAAAATTTTGCTGCAGAATAATTAAATATATAGTTTTTAAAAAATACCTAGCCTTCCTGTTTAAAGATGCAGTTTTTCTAAAACATTCGGTATAGTTACAAAAGATTCAATGCCGGCAAAAATAAAAAGCATATTTCCAACGACATAAAAGAAAAGGATTTTTAAAAAAATCCCTTTTTTTTTTTTTTCGAAGAATAAAGTGTTCGGGTTAAATCATAAGACTGTCAGTTCTTAAATTTCCTGAAGCAATCTATGATTTAAGTGTTGTAAATATTAACGCATCATATATAGCACAAACTTGTTATACACAAGTAAAAAGTTTCATAATCTAATCTGAAAAAAAAAATAACGAATTAAAATTTTAAAAAAAAGCACAGCAGAGAAAAGGTTAAATCAGCGACTTTAATTGTAAATTCTTCGGCTTTAATAAATGCCGGCATTCTTATAACTGAGTTCACTTTAATAAAAACTCCACCATTTATCTAACAGTAATTCTTCTATTGAGTAATAGAAGAATTAGCGTGAATAGCCATTTGCGTGATTTTTGTACCTAACTAATAAAATTTTTCAACCATTTTTTTGTAATATATATTTTGATGAAAGCTATTGCATGAAGCGTATTTTTTAATTGCTTTTTTTTTTACCTATGTTAGAAATAAATTCTAAAAATAAAGCTTCATTTTTTTTTTGTTAAGTATATTTTCAGAAAATTTCAACAGGGTGAATTCAAATAGTTATATATTCCTTATTTATTATGTAATTTTTTTAAAATATGAAGTCGTAAATGTTTTCTTTTATTTAAAAACATTAAATTAATAAGAAAATGACAAACAAGAAAATTAAAATTATAATTTCATTTTTTATTATTTTTTGTTATCAAATGCTTTCAATTTTTTTAAAAAAATTAACACATATAGAAAATTATAAAATTAATTATCTTTAAATCTTTAAAAAATGGCACTGAATAAATATTTATGATAGCAGAGAAAAACTATATTTTTAATTCTAATTAAATGGCATTTGTTTGTCTCGATACTTGAAAAATATGTATAGAAGCTGGTATCTTCTAAAATTCAGCTAAAAGAAAATCTCGAGAGAATAAAATACTTGAATGGAAATGTAAACGACAGGAAACGAAAATACCCTACAAAACAAAGTCATTCCCTCGGCCTAAAGTCAAGAGTGAGGTGTTACACCCTTTGTCGGTGCAGGGAATGGCACTGACATTTTCTTGTAAATAAGGGCTTTTTTTTTTTTTCATCTTATGTTAGATGAGAAATGTTGACTTGTGAGTCGGTTAGCCAACGAAAGGGAAAATGGATCTCACAGATCTGCGAACAAATTTGAAATAAATCATGAGAGAAATATTCCGAAATTTGACAGAAAGTTCATTTTAATTATAATGCATTTGAGTACTCTATCTTTGTAAATCAAATAAATAAAACAAAGTTGCTCATTTCTCCCGAAAAAAAAAGTATTTAGATCGTCCCTCGACACGGTATGCCATATCTCCCTCAGTTAATAAAAGTATTCAAATCATATGATTTCGCTAATCTTATTGCAATTTATTTGGAACAAATGGTTTTAATATTTCGCTTTTTTTCCAAGATTTTATAATTTTTTTATATCTTAGAAATTTCTTGAATATCACTACTTTTGAAATTATTTATTTTTAATTTTTCCATTCATAGTTATCTCCACCTATGTTTGCATGGCCCACATTAAATTAAATTATTTATGCAAAACCCACATTAAATTAAAATTCCATATTTCCACTGATTTCAACAAATTTATAAAAATATTTTTATTGCATTTGACAACAAAACTTTACAGTATTTACAGTCAACTAATTGCGACGATTTTTAATGCATATTTTTTGTGTGCGTTTGTTATAGTTTCATGTGTGATTAAAAGAAATTAAAAAAAAAAAAAAAAAAAAAGGTAGACGAATCAATTCGAAAATATTATAATGCTACAATGTAATGGAATAGAGAACGAATCTCTTTTATTATTATTATTTTGAATTTAAGACGAGTCATTTTTTTCAATTGCTGTTATTTTTCAAAAGAAGGCAATGTTATTCTAATTTGCACTCAATAATCTTAAGTTATTAAAAACATGAACTTTGAAAATAACGATGGAGTGATTTTAACGTTTCATCACGTATTCGTTTAGATATAAAGGTTTTATTAAAAAACATACAGCCCAATTAGTAATTTAAGTAATATTAACTAAATCTACATAAATAAAAATGAAAATTCATAAATAGTCCATATGCTACTGAAATTTAAACTACGCAATAATTTTACTTTAAATTCTACTCACAAATACCATGAAGTGTAAGGAAGATGTGATGTAGTTTAATTAACAACAAAATTATTATTTAATGAATTATTTATTGCAATAAATTAAATAATTAATTTTTTATCAATTAAAAACTATTTTTTTTATATATGGAACCCAATATTACATTTACTTTAATATTAACGCTCCTGTTGAAAGAAAATACTAAGAATTTTTTAACCATTTCATTTATGTGTTGCCAATCTGCGATTCAAAACTTTTTTTTTTTTGCGCCTTAATTTGTATCAATTTTAATATATTATACAATTGTGGGGAAAATTATCTTCCAGTGTTTCTGAAAATCGTTTGGTATAGCTTGTAATTTTTAGAAAAGTTATGAGTTTTAAAAATTCAAGGTGCAACTGACATTTTTTTTAACTAAAAAAGTATCGTTTGCATAACAATCCATGTTTAATTAAAAAATTATTTTTAAAATTCATTTTTTGGATTTGATATCTTCATCTTAATTAAAAATAAAGTGGAGACGATAAAAGAATTTTGCAATTTATAATAATTTAAATAAAAGTATTTAGAATTAATAAGTGCGCTTATTTACGTGCGTAATAATATATATATATATTTTTATACATTCACAACTTCAAAAAATAATAGTTCCCTGTACCTTTTTTATGTAATATAATTGTATGATAGTTATAACTTTTACTGTGTAATAAATACTTAGAAATGAAAACATTTTCTTTTTGAGTAATATGAATATATCTACTTTATAATAAATTCGAAAAATTCCAGTACAGCTTTTATTAGACTAATTACACTAACATTAACAAATGAAAATGCTATATAAGTCGGAAAAATAAGTTTAAAAAAGTAGGTAACTCCTAAAAATGAACAAAGAAACCTCAAAGTGACATTTAATTCGATAACATCCAAATTAATTTAAAGAATAAAGTTCAGTAATATTTTTATTAATTATTTTATAAATGCCAAGATTAAAGTAATTGCAAAGTAAAAATTGCATATATAATTTTTTTTTTTTTTTGCTCTTATTTTTGAAAAATTTGTAGAAAATCATTTAAAAAAAATTCTTTTACAAATATGTAGTAAAAGAAGTTTAACAGTAAAGTATAAAAAATAAAGAGATTTTTAATAGCAAAGTATAAAAAATACAAAGATTTTTATAGTAAAGTACCAAAAACTAAGTATTTCCTTCAATTTCACCGCATCATTTCGAAAATAAATCAAAGGAAAAAATAAAACTTCGCCTTTAAAACACTTTGTGTTTAAAAATATAGTTAAAGCTTTATACTACTAACGGTTTCTAATTATTTTGACGGGCTACCTGTTCTGAAGAAAATAATTTAAGGCCACTAACTAAATATACAAGAAATATAAACGCACATATACATATAAATATACGTATTCGCAATAATTTGTAAAACTTATCTAATGGGTTTTAAAATATATTTTTTATAAAGCGACAAACTTAATTATTAATATTTATCTGTAATAATATAAAAAAGCTTAAAAATAAGCAGTCAAGGTTTATATAAAAAAAATTCAATATGATTTTCGACATTATTTGTTTCCCACTAGAGAGTCGTCAATATGAAGATTGAAACTTGACATTTCCAATCTCAAGTCACTTTCTACATTCGTTGTGTTTTTGTATTTATGTTTCATTAAAACTTAGATGAAAACGCCCGTTCGCACAGATCACAAGCGATTCGCATTTTAATAATACTCGATATGCGCTCCCCATGAGAGCCTGACCTACAGGTTAAGAACCGTTGAATATATTCCTCTTGGAAAAAACTCTCAATAGTATTTTCGACATTATTTGTTTCCTACAAGAGAGTTAATATGTAGATTGAAATTTGACATTTCCAGCTTCAAGTCACTTTCTACATTCATTTATTTCTATACGTATGAGTCATTAAAACTTAAGATGAAGAAGTGCATTCATACAGATCATAAGCTATCGGCGGTTCAATAGCATGTGATCCGCATTCCACATGTAGGCCGCGCCTACAGGTTAGGAACTTTTGAATAATATATTCCCCTTGGAAAAAAAAAATCAATAAGATTTTCTACATTATTTATTTCTCACGAGAGAATCAATATGTAGATAGACAATTCCAGTTTCAAGTCACTTTCTACATTTATTCTGTTTATGTATTTATGTTACAATAAAACTTATGATGAAAAGGCACGTTTATACAGATCATAAGCGGTCCGCGGTTCAATAATACGTCATCCACATTCCGCAAGTGGGCCGTGACTCGCTAGTTAGGAACCGTTTAATAATATATTCCTCTTGTAACCTGTTAAGAATTTCTTACATACACATTGACTTGTCAGACAACCTTGGAGTTCTCTTTTAATCGAACAACAAGACAGATAGACAGATTCCCTGATAATGGATTTCATTCGATATTTGATAGAAATCTACAAATTTGGTCGCGAGCCTATAAATCATATCCCATTGCTTCATATTACATTCATAAGAACTCAAAAGCACTTCATTTGCATTATTATCTTCACATACAAACAGACAGACATAATGTCAAAAAATATTTTTTTAGTACTCAGAGGACTGAAACATAGAAATTCGTCAAACTTTCGAGTTAGAATTTTTTTTTAATGATTACAATCTTTATATTTCGTGTAAGAGGAAGTAAAAAAATGAATGTAATTGGCGTCAAGAAGAAAATGAACATATAATGATTCTCAAACGAAGATGTTATGTATGGGTAAATGGAAACACTCTGAAATAAGTTTTAAAAATTACCAAAAATCAGCGATTTACTTTCCAAGGCTGGTAATTTATAATAGAAAGAAAACATATTGTGAAACAGCCTTGGTTGATTTGAATGTGAATGCTTAGAAGTCTCATCTTATATCAGAAAGATAATTTCAAACTGCGAATGAAGGCATAACAAATTTCTTGCAAACGTATAGAGAGTGGCTCATTTTTTTTTTGGGGGGGGGGACATCTGCATTTTTGAAAGTTGCTTTTAAAAACATCATTTAAAGGTTAAAGTACTTCAAAATTTGTAGATATACTCTTTCTTTTGTTTATATTAAAACCTATATATTGTTATAAAAATAAATTCAATCAATTTTTTTTTTTGAAAAAATTAATTTACCTAGAAAGTATTAAAATAATCTCACAAAAGTAATTGGGAACCCTTTGAACATTAAAAAAATATAAACAAAAATATACAAAAGATTAAATATTTTAATATTTTATTGGGTATTCTTCAGCAATAATTACACTTTTAATAGGTTTCGGCATAGATAGAATTAGTTTTGTTTGTATGTATAAGAATTTTCAATTTTGTTCTAGTTCTTTATTAATAATGCTTTAACTTGTTCTTTCGATGTAATTAAATATTTTCTTGTTCTTTTCTCCAATTCATGCCGCACAGTTGGATCAATTAGATTTAAATCTGGAAAATATGATATAGTCTTGATAATTCCTGAACAGTTGTACAGCAACTATGAACGAACGTTCAGGGATTGATGTTCGTGACAATTATTTTGATACAACTTGAATATGTTTTGAATTCTAAGTTTTGGGGCAGATATTTTAAAGATTTTCATACACTTGTACTGGTCCATATCGTTTTCAATGGAACTAAATTTATCATACCATTAATGGAAAATCATCCTCAAACCATTAGCCTCCAACTTCTGTTTGACAGTTGTCAGTAGATTTTCTTTATTGGGCTCTTCGTTGAGCTTTTTCCACACAGTTATTCATCTACCAGACCCAAATACATTAAATTTTTAATCATTCACAAATATGGCCCTTTTCCAGAACGTTATATATTTATCAATCAATAATTTTGCAAATTCAGACGTAATTGTTTTGCACTTTCATTAACCCAGAATTTCCTTTTGGCAATTCTGTTGTATCCATATGATCCAATAACTTGTCAAATAGTTTCCGAGGTTATTTTTATTGCAAATCTTTTTTTTTAATTTCTGTTATAAATTTCAATGTACTAATTATGGATTTTTCTTTATTTTATGCATGATAAACTTTCGATGTCTGAGAATTAGTTATCAAGGAGCTTCTAGTTCCAATGTATTTTCAATAGTTAGATACATTTTCTATCATTTTAAAATAGTAAACATAGTTGAATGACTTACTTTAATAAATTTTCTTTTAGTTCTGATGCTTTTGCCATCTTTGAAATATTCTAAGATAAAATTCTTAAGGGAATTCGTTGTAATTTTGAAGTGTCTAGTCAAGTTCACTTCAAATACAGAAAAGTAGTAATCATTTCAAAATGCAGACGATAATGTTTGATATATATTTCCATCTATAATAATAAGAATACATGCCTGACAAAAAATGAAGTAAAATTTCATACATCGAATCATCGATTTGATTATTTGATTTGGATCAGGAAATAAGAGACCATTTTAGAATGAAATGGACTAAATTAAGATAAAAATTGGGAAATTAATTAGGATTTAAATTAGATTAAGAGATATCCATACACACATTTACACGCACGCACACGCACACATCTTGTTTTTGTATTTGAATTATCGTGTTCAGACAGATAGACGTAATTCTTAAAATGTTTCCTCATAACCAGATATCTAGAACGCGAAAGTGTATTAAAATTTCGATGGCAAATTTTTTGGACAAATTACAATATTTGTCTTTTCTTGTTTAGTGTACGAGAAAATAATCAAAATAATCCTGGACATTTAATTGAAATCTGAAGATATTTGATCACTTTGATTGTACATACGCTTTAATTATATATTATACATTGTAAAATCAAATCATAAAATATTTTGAAAAAAAAACCGAGGAAATCCTTACCTGAATCGCTTATAGTTCATCATGTACCAGTCCCTGTACGCCGTCACTTCAGCTTTCGGACAATGTACCAAACTGGTACCTCGGAATTCCGTATGATGGTTACAGTCTTGAAGATGGGAATATACTTTTCTAGCTTCAACTAATTCTTTATACGATGGACATCCAAATCCTTGCAAATCTAAGCACGGAATATTGAGACTTTCACAAAGTTTTCTTTCTTTATCACCACCTTTGTAGGCTATGACATCAGCATCTGTTCTACGACAAAAATCATAGATATCCTGCAATACTTCTTTGAGTCTGTCATATTCTATAGCATCGCATTCTTCTGGCTTTGGTAGAACTGTCAAACCTACTATATTTCGAGACTGATAATTCAATGTCTGCCTACCTTTAGGTGAACATCGCCCTAGACTAATTTTTTGTCTCAAGTCAAAACGGTATGATTTAGGCATTAAATCATAGTTGGGATCCACGCGTACATAGCCTAGTTCTCGAACCAGGAACTCATTGGTGTAATGTCCAAATTTATCAGATTTTTTTATGTCAAACCCGTCGACATCAATGATGCAACATACTCTGCTTAACATCATGTGGCCTTCTAAAGATGCAGCACTAATCACCGGTATAAAGCAACAGCAAGTGTTTGCAACAGTCTGAGATGATGATTATGGAATTCTTTACACTTTTCAGAAAATGTTAAATGCTTTATAACAACCAGAATGGATTATTGATATATTTACACTTTTCTCGCAAATGTCATATCAGTTCAAGTCACTGAAGAAGTCAGTTGAAATCAGTTGATCTATGATGATGATAATACTTTTTGAAATATACCTGCAACAATCAGAAATGAATTTTGAAATTTTAATACTTACATATGACAAAAGCTTACAGTACTTCAAAATAATGAAAAAAACAGTTGAAATTCCGCAATTTTCACAAGATAAATATTTCTTTAAAAAAGTATTGCTTCAATATAAAACAAAAATAAATTTTCCTAACTGCAAAACTTTAAAATATTAGCATATATATTTTCTAATGTTTGTAATAATTTAAGATGATGTAAGGTACCTGTAATGATGATAACATTTTTTGAAATATGCCTGCAACAATCAGAGATGAATTTTGAAATTTAAATACTTTTTTGCATATGACAAAAGCTAGCAGTATTGCGAAATAATGAAAAAAAAAAAGTTGAAATTCCGTAATTTTTATAAAATAAATATTTTTTAAAAAAAAGTATTGCTTCAATGTAAAAGAAAAATAAATTTTCCTAATTACAAAACTTTAAACTGTTAGAATATATTTTTTCTAATGTTTCCAATAATTTAAGATGATATAAGATACCTGTAATGATTATAATATTTTTTGAAATATGCCTGCAATTTGAATAATTTTTTTGAAATATACCTTCTTAAAAATTATGTTTTGTTTAAGAAACAAATATGTTCGATGTAGATTCCAAACTATTCAATAGCAAATAATAAATTTTTGCAACAGAAATGTATACAAGTAAATAATAGACAAACAACAGACAAGTAAATATTCCGAGTGAATTCAATTTATTATGATTATATATTCTATCTGACATTTACATTACTAGTTACTAGATGCATTTGACCCTTTTGCATTCACAATGTTTGTACAAATATTTCAAAAATTATTTTAGTGTAATTGCATTTAGCATTAAATGCTTATTTACGATCAGGTATTTCGTTGAATATTCTAAATTCATCAATTCTTTTTCACAAGTCAATGCAGATCAGAAACGACTGAAAAAATTCAATTGCTTTACACTAAAATTTACTAGAATTAGATCACATCTTTCTTATTCATTTCATTAAAATTATATTACTTCATTATTAATTCACAATAATAAAGAATGTAATCAAATATTAATTAAAATGAGAATGGAGAAATTTCTGACCTGTCTGCGAGCGAAGCATTTAAAAAGGCAAACAGCGATGAAAACGATTGAAGTTCAAGGCCCTTGAAACACCGCTAGTGTGGCCGTCCTACTGCAACCGCTGAAAGAAAAGAAATGACAACCAAAACAAACCATTCCGAATTTTATATTCCTCCCTTATCTAAAAAAAAATCTTTACTTGTTCGGGCAAGCACGACGACGTTATGTTTACTGTGTAGCACAAGCGACGTAATCGGCGACTCCCTGACGTAACACAATCGACTGTTTCACTCCCCCCCCTTTTTTTCCGAGATAAAACAGGAGACATGAATAATCGGAGTAAAAATTGCGCTATTGCGCATGCTTTGATTCAAGAAATGGAAAGATATATTTCAATTTATCGTTTGATAATTTCCACAAATCAAATTTGTAAATTTATATTGTGATAATTTACTAACGAATCTTCCCTTCATCATCTCCACTTTTCAAAATATTTATTAAGTAAAATTCCTATTTTTTTAAAAAAGTTTTCCATTTGAAAATTCAACAAAATCGTTTCATTATTCTTATTAGATTGATGCATTTCAGTAGAAACTTTCGAAATCTTTCACACACAAAAACGAATTTAAGTAAATTTTAAATATTTCAATTGCAGAATTATTTAATTAATTTTTTTTATTCTTAAAAAATATTTCACCAATAATCGAGCTGTTTCAGAAAATAAGTCAAGATAATTTTGTAAAACTAGTAATTATTTTTCTAGAATTTGAGTTAATTTATCTGTGATAATAATTATGTCTTATGAATAAGTAAGTCATGATAATGGTATCCGCAATGCAGAAAATACGCTATAAATTCTTAAATATGAACTTTTCTTCATTTTTTCAATTTTCTAGATTAGTTACTAGAATAATTTTTATTTATATATGAGAAATATAAATAAAAAGGTTTTATTGTAATTCTTTAAAACGCAGTTATTTCAAAAAAATAAATTTTTTTGTCATGACAATTTTCTCAACGACATGCGCAGTATTCAATCTATTACTGCTCAAAATACAGACAATTCGTATTGTCAGCAACTGTCGCCATCTAGCGTGTTAAAGATAAATGACAGTTAAACGAATATTCTGAACTGGAAATTTAACTGTTTAACTGACAAATTTTAAATTTTCATTGATTTTACTTGCATAATATTATAATATTTCCTATTGTTAATAATTGCATGTCTTAATAAAATGATAGTGAGAATATGAAAAAAAAAAGTGGAAATTTTATCCAAGAAAAAAAAATCCGCATACTTTCATAAGTATGTTCATTTCATATTTTAAAAAATTCAGGTTTATTACAAATAAAAAAATTGCTATCTTGAATTTTGAGTAATGTATGTCACAAATTAATAAGCACATATTGTAAAAACTACATTTTTCTAAAATTTAAAACCATTCCATGAAGACAAATGTAGTTTCTTGATCAAATAACCCGAATTTTCATTAAAAAAATATTACAGAAAAAATATTTAAAATTTGGTATCGATTGAATTAATATTGTGAAAATATTCGCCTAAAATTTTATTCATTTTTTAATTAAATTCTATTAATACATTTTCTTAACAGCAGAATTCACACTTTTTAATTCACATTCAAAAAATTTTCATAAACAATTCATTTGCCAAAAAAAAGCAATCAATTTGTTAGAAAAATATTTTAACAAAAATTAGGCAAATTATTAGCATCATGATCATAATCATTACTGTTAATAATAAAAATATTATATCAAGTCATTTTTTTCCCCTTTTGTTTCGTGTCTTAAAATAATACTTAATAAAATCATTGCTTCTTCGAGAATTTGTGTCAGTGTAGCATTCGTGGCCTCATGTTTCTGAAAATGCTCTGGTATTCGCAATAGACATTTATTGAAGGCACAGACAGGACGATACAGCACCACACACAACAGAACTATGGTGATGTAATTTTGAAGGTTATGCAAGCCAGCATCTCTTTCATGATTTAAAATATATTGATCTTTTCACCCGACTTCCTCTACGCAATCGTGGATCAACTTTATCGACAACGGAGCTCCCCTCAGCGCCTCAGCCGCTCTAAGTTCTCTTTTCTGTTCTCACCCCATCCAACCAGAGGCAACAGCGCCATCTCTTGGAAGGCGGGAAAAAGGGTTCAGACTAAAATTATGATGGGAAAACTGCCTATCACGTATGTACGTTTTCGGATGAAAAGCATCAAAATTATTTCAGCTTGAATATAATAGTTGGAATTCGGGTAGTTTTATCTTATGTTATTATTTATTTGAAAAATTTATAAAACATACTAAAAATACAAATAAACTTTTCTTTTAAATGAGAATATACTTAAAACATTACATTTTAAGACTCCTCTCATTCTCTAATGTAAGATTTTTTGAGTCAAACCTGTCCCTCGTAATAAATTTACAATTTATTTGAAAAATTCAAATGGATTTCCTAACACATAGAAAATTGAAAATAGATAATAGCTTCTGCTATTATTGATTTGAAAAATTTATAAAAAAGTACCAATGTAAGAGCAACGCATGAAAATGGCTCTAACAATTTAAAAGTATTTAATAGACAACCACTTATGCAATACATTACACTTACAATTTCATAACAACATTTCTACAATTAGCCAATTCTTAAATTTATAGCTTACCATAATTAATTCTCGAGGGCGATAGGTTTAACATGCTCACAATTTAGCAGCTAGGCATCGTACTGCCGTACTTTGGATTGGCGAAAAGGTTGGCGCACTGGCATTATTAGAGTGTTACAGTTCGAGGGGGTTGGCGCTTGGTTGGTGCTTTGGTAATATTAGAGAGTGTTACATCAAAAATAAAAATAAATTTTCGTTTAAATGAGAATATACTTAAAACATTACATTTTAAGACTTCTCTTATTCTCTAATGTAAGAGTTAGAATACTTTAAAGATTTTTTTTAGTCAAATCTGTCTCCCGTAATAAATTTGCAAAATTTATTTCAAAAATTTATATGTATTTCTATAAATACAGAAAATTGAAGGTAATATCAAAAGCGATAAAAAAAAGTAAGGGAAATTAAAACTCAAATCCGAAACATCGCTGCGTGGTAATGTTTTAGGTTTGAATCGTCTTTTACTTTATCGTATATATTTAGTATAGAGAAAGTATAGTAGTCGTCAAAAACTTTCAATCCGAAATTTTGACGAATTACCACCTTTTAAACTTTCCTGAGTTCGAAAAACACATTTTTAGCAAATGTCTATCTGTCTGTCTGTGACAAAGATAATTCAAAAACGCTTTGAGCTAGGCGGTTGAAATTTGGTATATGGTTTTTACACCAAATTTGCAGATTTCTAGTAAATTTTGAGTAAAATATGTTTAGAAAAAGTCCATCTGTCCGGCTGTTCGAAGACAACTTAACATGATAATTACAAAAAGAAGAGAGGTACATAGATAATATTTGGTACACAGATTTAACATCTATAGTCAAATTTCGAGCCAAAACCTAGTATGCGTTGATTGCCTGTCGACCTTTCCTTTCAGAATGCAATAATTCAAAAAACTCATTTACTTAAATATATCAAATTTGCTATGTGAATGTAGTTTTATGTCAAATTTTAATGTCATTCGGTTGAGAAAAAGGTTTGTAAAACACAAATTCGATATTGGATACCATTAAAGCATGCTAGGGATTAATCGCCAAAACACTCGCCAAGGATGGCACGATAGAGTCAGTAATGATTCACGCCAAAGGTTAATGTTTTGCAATTATTGTACACCAGTACCATGTAAAGCGTTCTCTGGCCAGACAAGTTTAGAAGAGAGTATACGAGAAATTTTTAGGGCACCACTCAATCTGGTTTTTAATTTATTTTTAAAATTTGCTCTTATTTATATAAAGCAACAACATACACAATAGCAAAATTACAAGCCTATAAACACTGTAATTAAAGAAAAAACAGCATTGACGTCGATTATATTTAAAACATTAACAAAAGCAGAGAAAAATGTACGAAATTGAAATTACTACCATTGAAAAGTAAAGTTCTTGAACTTTTAGGGTAGTATGGGAGTGACTTTTATTAATATTATTCTCCTAATTTGTTGAGGAAAAAAATTTGAAATATTGAATAAATTTTAATTAAAAATCTAATTGAGATTTTAAAATATTTCTCTTATTGAATTTATTTATTGGTTTTTTTCATTGTCTGTGTAGTGAACCTACTTATAGCATTTGTTATTTTACAGTGTTCATTTATCGGAATTACTGTACTACATAGTACAGTATGTAGTACTTCTATATGCGATCCATTTTCTTCTATAAAGGTTGATAGGCATTTAGGACGACAGCTGTCGGATATCGATCTCCAAAAACTCTATTATGGATCAATATTCCTAGTTCTCAATACTCATGTGATGTAGTATATAAAACTCAATAACTCTTCAAACACTTACTAAAACATTTAATCTACTTTAACTATATCTAATTACATTTACGGACATCTAAAACTACGACACACACAAAACGTTACATCAAAACATAAACATTAGAACAGAAGCCCGCCTAACAGAAGTTGCCAGATACAAGAATGATACAATAAAGTTTTTAAAAATAATCTCGTAACCAGTCAGTTTTCTACAACAGCACTAATCATGTTCCTCATAACAATTTGCAAGTTTCTGAGACCCTGAATGCGTTTTTACAAATCGGAGAAATTCAGAATAATTATACAATAAGTGATAATGAAATCACACACACAAAATTCTTTATCTTTTTCCGTCAACGGGAACAATAAATTTGCACTTCTTGTAAAGGTTTGTTTATATGTGTTTCCATTTTCGTTAAAACATGTTTTCTACTTGACAATAATAAATTGGATGTTAACTTTAAAGTTCTTGGAATTCAAATTATTAAATTATTGCTCTCATTAATGCATAGACTTGATGATACTTAAGGTATCCGAAAGCGTTCGGAGCACTTTTTTAGAAAAACATGGTGTAGACATACTTTAACCCTATATCTGGGTTTAAAACTATTCAAGGTTAGTAATAGAATGTCAGTATTTAAAATAAACATTAATAATTTTCGAAAATTGGCATTTAATAGCATAAATTTAAGCAAATTCTTAAAAAACTTCAAATTGGCTACACCAAAATCTATAACTACCATCAGAACAAAAATCATACCAAAATAAACTACATAGTTTTCTCTAGGGAATGAACTACAAACGTATGGTTATAATAATAAATAAAAATTTTGGAGAAAAATATTCATTCAATCTAAATTCCTTTAGTTCATTCCCTAGAAAATAGTATAAAGACAAAGTCGACCAAATTTCATAGTAATATGATAATTATATTTTGAGTTATTTGATTTGAAGTGAGCAAGAAATAAGTAAAAATCAATTTTGAGAAAAATGCATTTAAAGTGTACAGTAACATGTTTTAATAATAAATTATGTGTCTACATACTTAAAATTCACCACATTTATAGGCTATACTTTCTTCCTCCTCAGCTTTTAATAATTTTCCTTTTTTAATCATTTTACTTTTTTTTCTGTAATTGTTGCATATGGCATTGAATGTCACCTAGATTCATTTATTCTGTCTTTGTCGAGCTCAGCCAAATGCTCTAACTGCATTTGCACTAGGATACACTTCAATAACCTTAAGGATATTCAGTAATCCTATAAAACCTTCGTTAAAATGTATTATAGATATAAATGCCTCTAATCTGAGGGTTTGGATTTCTACAAAGACATTTATAGGTACAAATTTCCACAAAACACAGTTGAAATTCTCACTGGTATTTTGCGTTTTACCCTGCAAACATTTTTCTAACGTGTTTTTATCACATAGTTTCATCTATTCTTTCATATATTCAAAATATTTTGGGGAAGTCCCTTTGACTTGTCGCTGTAATTTAATTTATAATACGCAGCTCTTTGAAATTAACCAGCTGTTGGGTCCAGTTGGGCATTGACCATGCATAGGCTGTTTTGCATTTGCGCAACTATGGTGATGTAATTTTGAAGATTATGCAAGCCAGAATCTCTTTCATATATATATATATATATATTTTATTCATATATATATATATATATATATATATATATATATATATATATATATATATATATATATATATTAGAGATATCATTACGCACACAGACATATGTGGGATAGATTTAGCCCCAAGCAATCTCAACACTAATGGGAGTGGCATGATGGCGCTAGTTTTTCCCCACTAGAGGGAGAGGGTTGGAAGAACTTAACGCAGTACGAAAAACGAACCCTTTATCATGTTGTGATGTTTTAATTTGTGTAAAAGGCAGCCAGCCTTACTTTTTCATTATTTTAAGTGTTGTACTAGTCCTAAATGTTGTGCCAGTCCCTTTAATTATTATTTAATATGATCAAATTCTCGTCATTATTGGTTCTGAGATCAACACTCAAACCCACATATATATTAGAATGTGCAAAACTAAGTAATTTTCTTTTTCGGTAACTTTAATGGAATATTTATTTTTAGGCGTTTTTCCACTATAACTTCCGAAAACATAGCAGCACAAAAATGCTTTTTACATCATTACATTTTGTATTTTCTATAAATTTTAAAAGTATTTTCAACGTATTTTATAACATTTTATTTTACTGTTGAATTGAAACTCAAATCGTTTTTATTATTTCTATTAATATTTTATTCTTTTTTTTAAAACCATTTTTAAAGATTAAAATATAAAGATTCGGCTTAATTTTCCATATTTAGTAAGTTTCAAAAAAGTAGGTTTTTGATTAAATTTTTGGAATTTTGTTATACATATAATTAAGGATTAACTTCAGAAACAAACAAGGATGAACATTTTTTAAAACCCACCCATTTTTAAATAATATTCAAATTTATGATGAGATATGATTGAACGTATAAAAATAAACCGCCAGAAAAACAAATAGCACATTGAAGAAAACGACGTAAGATCTGTAAAAGTATATACAAATCGTTTGTCTGTCTCAACTTGAAATCTTAAAATATACCATTAATTTTGAAAGAAATCATTAACGCATAGTTTTGTAAAATATTTAATTGAAAATTTTAACAATTAATAATTCTAAAAAAATCAGCTGGTTGCCAAAGGCGGCTGGGAATGATATAAATGGTGTAAAAATTTGATATAAAAGATATATATGAAAAAAAAACGATAGAATATGATTTAACGATATTTATTATAAAATGACACTTTTAATATTAATGGCGCTTTTGCATTTATTCTCAGTATTTAAAGAAGGTAAACACAGAAATGCGCAAGGTAAACACAAAAATTTTTCGGAAAATCTTGAAGAATATTCTATTTCTGGTTTTATTGCATTCCAGCATATCATTATTTGCAAACGAGAATGTAAAATTGTTTTTTTTCCCCTTCTGAATTCCTGCTTCCACCAATAGTGTTCTTAATTAGTTTAATCTGAGATTATATACACATTAATTAATTCGTTAAAATGTATAAAGTGAAACACCTTGTTTCTGTATGTTTTATGTACGTTCTTCATACATTTAATTTAGATCACTATTTAATTTATCATACGTAAGCACAAAATATTATAATAAAGTTCACGACAAAAATATATGTGGCCTAAAATTTACATGGGAAAGCGAAACCTTAAATTCATTCACAACAATAGTTATTTATTTTTTTACCAGTTGATATGCCCTACGTCGCTCCGAATCAAAATATATTTTTCACTTTTTTTATTGATAAAAATTTAACTATTTAATTAATTGTATAAAATCATCTCTAAAATTTTTCTTATAATTCACCATCTGTCAATAAACATTGAAGGACTTATAATATAATAAAGTTTTTACCAAATCAGCCGCTGTTGATTATGTAGCGTAAATGACATATGCCAGAAAATAAAAATATATTTTATATTAGTAGTAAAAGGAACGACAACGTATCTATTCATTATTATCTATGTCAAATGCAATATTATTTTTTATCTTTCCCCCTTTGTTTTCGCTACAATTGAATCAGATTTTCCGTTCGAAAATATATTTTTTTCACTTGCAGCAGTAGTATTCATAGCCAATCATTTTTCGATTCATTGAATAAATAACAGTGTTGTAACACCGATCCAAAAGTGCCACGAAAAAATTTCGCCAATTTGGCGATTTCAATCGTCAAACTATATAGCATGTGATTATATAATTTAATTAATGAGTATATTTTTATAACAGGGCAAAATTTTTTCTTATCGCTTTTTGGTCGCCGTTAAAACCGAATTGTACCAAATAAACATAGATTTAAGTAAAAGGAATTAACCCTTTCATTGATTGTTACAAAGTATTCGCGAAATTTACTTTATGTTTTATAAAATTCGTGAGTTAAAATTTCAAAATAATTTAATAAATAAAAATAATAACTATTATGCAGGTTAAATTTCATTAGCATGCAAACAACTCATCGATTTCATTTTCAATTATATAGATTATTTTGCAGCTGCAAAGAAGTCACGTTAAAAACATAAAAAATCTTTCCGATGACAATGCATACTAAATAGTGGAATTATGGGAAAGTTATTTGAAACCATGCGATAATTTAAGTATTGATCAAATATAAAAAAAATTTAGATATCATAGAAAGAATCAAAATTAAGTTTATCGGTTCATAACATAAACGAAAAAATAACTGTGAGTAAACAGAAATTAGTATTGAATAGCAATAACTTTTATTAAATATTATTAAATAAATAATATAAATTAAATAATAAATTATAAATAAAAAATAATAAATTAAATAATATATCAGGGTCTAATAAAGATGAAGCTATTTCAATACCTTTTATTTATATAAAACTAGTTTATTTAATTAATTACTTCGAAACCTTTACTAAAACCTTCCATTGGTTTCAATATATCTGAACGAAATTAACAAACTTAAAAGTTTATAAAGGTTATTACATATTAAATCAGTTATTGAAGATTGCAAGCTACATAGGTAAGGATTTAAAAATACATTTAATGTTAGCATTAAATAGAATGTCAACTAGTAATAAATAAAAGTATTTTTTTAACAATAAAAGTAATAATTTTTAACAATAAATAATAAAATAATAATTTTTAATAATTTAATAATAAAAGTATTTTTTTAAATTATAAAAATTAAGACATTTAACGTAAAAAGTATTTTTGTATAAAATATATTTATGCTCAGAATTATGTTATTATCTGCAATTTCATTTCTCGACAAAATGGAAACATAAGTTGCACAAATGACTAAGATCTCATTGCTTCTTGAAGAATAATAAATTGTACCAAACTATTTTTAGAAACCGCTAATTAGTATTTATTTTTTTATTTTTTATTTTTGCAAAAGATAATAAATAATTTTTTTAAGAACAGTAAAAGTTTATTGAAACATTGCAAATGCCATCTCTAAATAAATATAATGATTAAAAATATCTATAATATTTTCTTACAATAAGAATAGCAAAACTATAGATAATATGATGTTTCCTATACTTGGAAATATCTTTTTAATTGATAAACAAGTTATCTTTTTTAATATAAAATAATTTTTTTGTAAAAATATAATTATATGAAAATTATCTTATTATATCCACCTTTATTTTGAACAAAAATTGAAACTTTCATTTCTTCTGGAAAAATTATAAATTGTACCAAACGATTTTTAGAAACCACCAATTAATTTTTTTTATTTTCTCCGAAGATAATAAATAATTTTTTTAAGAACTGTAACAATTTAATGAAACATCGCGAATGCTAACAAGGAAGCAAATAAATATAATGATTAAAAATATCTATAATATTTTCTTTCAATAAGAATGACAGTACTATGGATAATATAATGTTTTCTTATACTTGGAAGTATCTTTTTAATTGATAAACAAATTATTTTTTACAGTATTACCACGAAACGTTATTAAAACCATAGTATATGTTAGCAAATTTGGAAAGAAATCCATAGATCTAGTGTGGACTTCTACAGTGGACAAACTACTTAAGAATTTTTACATATATTTATATAGATAACTTATATAAATAGTTTTCGTCATTTATACTGTATTACAATGACAATATTAGAATCATTAACAAGAATAAATGTTCTGTATATTAGAAAGAAGAAAATGTTATTATAAGAAAATGTTATGTGCTCTCTAGAAGAAAATGTTATTATAAAACATTTTCTTCTAGTTGACCCTCCATACAAAACGATCCTTCTACGTCAAACGTATTTTGACACAACTTAAGATTTCAAAAATAATTAACGACAGTCATAATAATAGTTTGTTAATGGAGACTACAAAATCTGGAAATGCAATTAGATTATAAAACTTCTACTTTAATCAATCTAAGAAAAAAAAAACTTACGTTACTATGGCAACGCTTCTAACGATGAATGCAAAAAGCACCTTATCTTTGGGCGAAAATATCACAGGCTAGTAGGAGATATTTATGCACAGGCGCATCTGCTTCATGAGAAACATTCGGATATTCTAAAAATAGACTCCTCCTCCCTATCCATGAGAGTGAGAACTTTCACTTACGGTTGCCGGTTCTTTAACTGCGTCAAAACACGCACCAATAAGTTGATTGTTTAAAATCGTTTGTCGCTTTTAAGGTGAGATGTTTGGGCTACGAAGACTGATATTCAAAATCGTTTGTCGTTTGAAACAAGACGAGACGTGGGAAATAATTCAAATGACAAATGTTTTTCAAGGACGTGTTTTATAATCCTTGGTTATCGCAAAAGACAAGCAGATATTCCTTTAATTTTTAGTCAACATTTCATTAATTTTTCTAAAATTTTCCGTCTAATCCAGGACTAACTCTAAAAGGAATTCAAGATTTATGTTTTGCGCCATTTGAAAATTTGCCAAGTTTTCTCCTTTTTTATTACGTCATCAATCAAAACACCGCCCACCTAAGAACTCGTTAAAAGTATAATTAAGATGGGTACTTGAAGCGTTAGAGAGTTTACTTCCTTTAATTCTTTAGCAGTTATTATTTTGGTTACATTTTTTAAGGTCATATTTTTTGCGAAGATGAAATAAACGCAGTTCAAAATTTTCATGTTACAGAAAAGAATTAAATGAAGATAGGGCAATAAAATATTTTGAAGTTTTTAAACCACAATGTGAATTTTCATAATAATTAATAGTACTAGTGTTTTCTTTTTTGAAATCATTGTTCACAAAAATGGAATATGTTTGATGCATACAAGGTGTAGCCATTTCAAAAGTGCAGGAAACATTTTTAGAATAAAATGGATTCCCTTTAAAGTTGAGTTAAAATCGTTTGTTATTTTGTCAGCTACTTCATTTTTTAATTATATTTTAATCAATCTGTTTAGTCTTTTAAGTATATGCCAATGCCTATAAGAAATATTTTGTTGTTGTTGTTGTTTCTTCAATTCATATTAGCTTCCTTCGGAAACCAGCTGTTCGTTTATGATATTAATAAAATAAGCATTAGTACTGTTAACCAAATACGATTAATTACATCTTATCGTATCGAATGAAGATGTTATTCTAAATTATGCTCGCATGATAAACATAGAGCTGCACACTGATTGTTTAGTTATGCACTCAAAAGGGAGAGATTAATTGAAAAAAATCGGCTCAATTGTTAAGGGTGAGGACTATGTCGAGTCTGTATTTTACAATATCTCTAGAAGAAATGAAGAGGAGGGGGAGCGATCATTAATGACGAATTTCAACAATCATAAAACTTCTAATGAAATAAATATTATCGAATTCGCACAACAGCTTTAGCTAAGGTATTGTATCTTGGATTTTCCTCATAGAGAATAGATAATAAATCAGCATTTTAGAAATTTGTCCCGAAATTGTTGAAGGAGGGGATGATGAGATTTCTAAATATTAATGATATATCTACAATTAGGAGTTTTCATATGAAGCAAAAGTTAATGAAATAGATTAGTGGTTCGTGTGGGAGAGGGGACAGGGTTTCATTTTGCGATATCTAAAAAGTGGTGGACCGAAGAGGAGGATGGGCAGACTATTTTTTACGATGTTTCTAGGAGTCATATTATTTCATGTAATATTAAAACTGCCCGAAATCAGTTGAATGGTTGGGATCCGAAGAACTGGTCTTTCGGATTTTTTGATTATTTTAAGTATACAGAAGGATACTTGAGATACTTAAAGTACTCAATACAAATACTTACAAATGGTTTTTGTATTTTAAAATTGTTATTTTGAACTTGATTTCTGATTTAAAATAGTCAGTCAAGTCAAAAATTATTTATTCGATGGTTTTTGTATTTTAAATTGTTATTTTGAACTTGATTACTGATTTAGATGTCAAAAATGATTTATTCGATGGTTTTTGTATTTTAAATTGTTATTTTGAACTTGATAACTGATTTAGATGTCAAAAATGATTTATTCGATGGTTTTTGTATTTTAAATTGTTATTTTGAACTTGGTTACTGATTTAGATGTCAAAAATGATTTATTCGATGGTTTTTGTATTTTAAATTGTTATTTTGAACTTGATTTCTGATTTAGATGTCAAAAATGATTTATTCGATGGTTTTTGTATTTTAAATTGTTATTTTGAACTTGATTTCTGATTTAGATGTCAAAAATGATTTATTCGATGGTTTTTGTATTTTAAATTGTTATTTTGAACTTGATTTCTGATTTAGATGTCAAAAATGATTTATTCGATGGTTTTTGTATTTTAAATTGTTATTTTGAACTTGATTACTGATTTAGATGTCAAAAATTATTTATTCGATGGTTTTTGTATTTTAAATTGTTATTTTGAACTTGATTACTGATTTAGATGTCAAAAATTATTTATTCGATGGTTTTTGTATTTTAAATTGTTATTTTGAACTTGATTACTGATTTAGATGTCAAAAATTATTTATTCGATGGTTTTTGTATTTTAAATTGTTATTTTGAACTTGATTACTGATTTAGATGTCAAAAATTATTTATTCGATGGTTTTTGTATTTTAAATTGTTATTTTGAACTTGATTACTGATTTAGATGTCAAAAATGATTTATTCGATGGTTTTTGTATTTTAAATTGTTATTTTGAACTTGGTTACTGATTTAGATGTCAAAAATGATTTATTCGATGGTTTTTGTATTTTAAATTGTTATTTTGAACTTGATTTCTGATTTAGATGTCAAAAATGATTTATTCGATGGTTTTTGTATTTTAAATTGTTATTTTGAACTTGATTACTGATTTAGATGTCAAAAATTATTTATTCGATGGTTTTTGTATTTTAAATTGTTATTTTGAACTTGATTACTGATTTAGATGTCAAAAATTATTTATTCGATGGTTTTTGTATTTTAAATTGTTATTTTGAACTTGATTACTGATTTAGATGTCAAAAATTATTTATTTGATGATTTTTGTATTTTAAATTGTTATTTTGAACTTGATTACTGATTTAGATGTCAAAAATTATTTATTCGATGGTTTTTGTATTTTAAATTGTTATTTTGAACTTGATTACTGATTTAGATGTCAAAAATTGTTTATTCGATGGTTTTTGTATTTTAAATTGTTATTTTGAACTTGATTACTGATTTAGATGTCAAAAATTATTTATTTGATGATTTTTGTATTTTAAATTGTTATTTTGAACTTGATTACTGATTTAGATGTCAAAAATTATTTATTCGATGGTTTTTGTATTTTAAATTGTTATTTTGAACTTGATTACTGATTTAGATGTCAAAAATTGTTTATTCGATGGTTTTTGTATTTTAAATTGTTATTTTGAACTTGATTACTGATTTAGATGTCAAAAATTGTTTATTCGATGGTTTTTGTATTTTAAATTGTTATTTTGAACTTGATTACTGATTTAGATGTCAAAAATTATTTATTCGATTATTTTTGTATTTTAAATTGTTATTTTGAACTTGATTACTGATTTAGATGTCAAAAATTATTTATTCGATGGTTTTTGTATTTTAAATTGTTATTTTGAACTTGATTACTGATTTAGATGTCAAAAATTATTTATTCGATGGTTTTTGTATTTTAAATTGTTATTTTGAACTTGATTACTGATTTAGATGTCAAAAATTATTTATTCGATGGTTTTTGTATTTTAAATTGTTATTTTGAATTTGATTACTGATTTAGATGTCAAAAATTATTTATTCGATGGTTTTTGTATTTTAAATTGTTATTTTGAACTTGATTACTGATTTAGATGTCAAAAATTATTTATTCGATGATTTTTGTATTTTAAATTGTTATTTTGAACTTGATTACTGATTTAGATGTCAAAAATTATTTATTCGATGGCTTTTGTATTTTAAATTGTTATTTTGAACTTCATTACTGATTTAGATGTCAAAAATTATTTATTCGATACACAAGTGGGGCATGTAGAAGTATGCAGAGCAAATGTAGCCTAATTATATTTACTATTATCAAACTAAGAACCACAACTTCTCTGTGCATATGGTTACATAATATGCGGGATTTTCACTCTAGCCGTAACCTATGATTTCTAAACCATTAGAGGCATATACTTCCGGCTGGAAAAATGCCCTTAATGGCATAAGGATTAATTTTTTTAATATTATTCAATCTGTATATGTATTAATTAAAAAATTACACTGTCTAAATTTGTATATAATCTCTATCCTGTAAGTCATATTTAAAAAAATACTTTTGACATATTAATATGTAAAAAACAAAACAACACAATCTTTGTCCAAAACCAATTGATATGCGAGATTTTGAAAGTCATTATTTTAGACCTTTCAGCATGTTTCATCTACGAAAATCCGTCGTTCAATGAATGGCGTTTTCACAAAGCACCCGTTGATTGGTTCAAAATAGTGAAATTCAGAGTTTCATAACTCGGTAAAATATCAATGTGTATAGAATATTTTATTAAATATGACTAATAGATTCAGAGACTATAATAGTATAGTTAGTTATCTTAATCTTTCCTAAAACATATTTATTGCCTAAACAACATAAAATATAATTCCCCGTATCATCTAGAGCAAGAAATTGTGTTTGGAAGTATAAACCTACTTCTAACAGTTCAGAAATTGGTTATTAGACCAGAATTAGAGTGGATATTGTATATAAAATGATAAGATGTTTCGAATATGCAGATAAAGCCCCAATTTTCAACACTTTGCTCCGGATGAAATCATCGTGGGCTTGTTTGAATTTGAATAATTTACCGAAGAATAATTTAATAAGTAGATATAAATACTTTTTTGAATAACTGAAATAAGTAATTCATATAAAGCTTAATTATATTTAACTTTTTATGGAAATGAATTATTTAAGTGGAAATTATTATGCGAAAAAAAATTTATTTTGATTCTAAAAATAAATTATGTTGGCATATATATGTAACTTATAATATATATACAACTTTCGGAGCATTTATTGAGTTTAGAAGCAAAATAATTAGATATCAAAAGTCTTAACAGTGAAATTGAGGATTTAATTTCTGATAGTGCATTGTTTGAAACAGAAATTCAAAGCTCTCTTGAATATGAAGAGCAAATATACGAAGCTAAGTTCAAAATCAAAAGTAAGATCGATAAGTTCACAATTGATCAACCTGTCTCACGACTTGCTGCTAATGATTCTAATGTAAGAATTAAACTATCCTGCAACATGCATTAATTTGCCAAAGCTAAGAATTCCCACATTTAGTGGAGATGCTAGCATCTTTCTAGAATTCATAAGTAGCTTCAATAATGCAATGAACTCTAATGATTCATTAAGTAATGTTGATAAATTCACATATTTAAAGTCCTTTTTATCCGGCGAAGCTTACAGAATTATTTCTGGTTTTTCTCTTATTGAAGAAAATTACAAATCGTGCTTATCTCTGTTAAAGGACAGATATGGGAGGCAAGACCATTTGATTAATCATTTCATGAATCGATTATTAGAAACTGAACCAGTAAAATCCTATTTCAGTCTCAAGAGATTACAAACACTGTATGACGAGAGTGAAATTAGTATTAGAAATTTAAACTCAATGGGAATTGCATCCGGAAATTATGGTCACTTACTTTTACCAATTTTGTTAAAGCAATTGCCCCAAGATTTAGTCATAGAATTCCATCGTAAGAGAGATTCCACTAAGATTGGTGATGTTAACGAACTAATCAAACTTATAAAATTTGAAATTGAAACTCGCGAATCTGCAAATATTGTAACTGGACATTCTCAAAAAGTTCCTGAAATTCCCCGACATCCTCCTCGTAATTCTTCTTATCATAGACAGTCTAAATTTGAAAATAAGTTATCTTCATCTGCCGCTTTAAATACTATTGTTAAAAGTGTGTGTGTTTTTTTGTAACTCTGCTTCTCACACTGCATTAAAATGCAAAACTTTCTCGGATGAGAAAAAACGTTATAAATTAAAGGAAGATGGTAGATGCTATCGGTGTATTGACATCTAATTTCTCCATGCAAGGTTAAAATTTCACCGTGTGAAACGTGTCATAGTTTGCAGCACAATTCTTTGCTTTGAAAGAAAAATAAAACTGAAAGCGGCGCTTCTGAAACCGAAACCCATGGACAGGAATTTGTAATTTCTTCCTTTTTAAAAGCAGAAACTAACCCTGGCAGTTACGCGACTTTGCTTCAAACAGCTAACGTTCAGGCAGAAAATGGTTCGAACAGGGTCATGACTAAACTTTTATTTGATTCAGGGTCACAAAAGTCCTTTTTGCCAAGTGATCTAAAACACTCTTTAAATGTGAAACCAATACGCCTAGAGAAACTTTTAATCTATACTTTCTCGAAACGCTAACCCATCGAGAAAATATTCGACGTTGTACTTCTGAAAATAAGGAGCAGATTTCCCCCTTTTCAGTCCATAAACATTGAGGCTTTGGCGTCAGACGAAATAATTGGTGCGAACATATATGCGAATGTTGACCCCAAACTTGTAAACAGTAATTCCAGCCACCTGCATGCTGTCTTGCCTCCCTTGAAAATTCCGACTCTATTCAGATCTTGCTAGGTTCTGGGTAATGTTCTAAGGGGAGAAGTAAGAAAAATAAGCAAAAACTTATTCGTGCAGCCGACACTTTTTGGTGACACATTGATAGGTCAAATGTCAGACTTCCAAGAAAGAAAACATTCTTCCGTGTTTACTGTGTTGTGTAGTGGAAAATGATGTGAAACGCTTATGGGAGGTAGAGTCTTTACTGTTCGATGAGACTTCGGAATATAAATCCGAGGATAATTTATGTAATTTCGGAAAAGAACTAAAAATAAAAAAACGGACGATATGAAGCACCATTGCAAATAATATTAAGCAAAAAATCAAGCAATAAATTTGACGTTACGGAAAAAAGATTTATAACTTTAGAAAAAAAGATTTAATAATGAATTATTATGATGCCAGTAGTAAGTAAGATAAGGATCTTTACAGGTCTTTTAAGGTGTTTCGCCTTATCCTTTATACTGTTTTCTTCGCTATATTAGCATTGGGAGAATCAATATACTCTTTAAGAAAAGAAATCTACCCTTGCAGTTGTGCTAATATACACATAGGAGAAACATATCATTACCATTGTAAATTGCTACCGGATGGGTGATACGAACACCTTGAATTCCATTTTTCCAGCTTTAAGGTCCGTAGAAATTGACCGATTTTAATTGTGTGATTCTTTCTGGAAAGTTCACTTGCTTGGTTCTGCAGAAGAATCGGAGAAAGTTCTGCCTGCTGATTAAACAATGCTACTAAAAATCAAAGAAATAGAAATTATTGATTCTACCTTGCCGTCTCCTTTTTGCGTGTAACTGGAAAATAAATTGCATGTATACTGTAACAGTAAGTTTCAAAGTAACGAACAGTTCATCTTCGGAGCGGATATGCTCTTTTTGTGATGCTGGAGGAGGCAACAAGAGTCCTTGGACTGGGTGCATAAGTAACTTGAAGGAGTTTCATTTCACTTACGGAAAATTAAGCACATTCGGAATTGATTTCTTCCCCATGGCCATGAGAGAGCTCATAATTTTGAATCTGTCTCACAACCAGATAGTCAAAGTTGACTCCAATGTTCTCAAGAATCTCCCAAAATTGAAGGACCTCGGTCTATCTCACAATGTGATCGAGTTCTTTGACCACATTTTCACCAGTCATCAACTATTAAACGTCCTGTACAATTGTTGTATAGTTTAATTTTGGTTGTATTTGGATCAAATTTTATATTTAGATAAGGTTTTGCTTTTTAAGTTTATCTGTATGGGTGCCTTTCCTGCAAAAGCACGATTTTACACATATACACAAATATTTTTTATAACTCACTATTAGAGCCTTTTTCTATTTGCTCAACAATGTCATATAGCGCCATTTCGTAAATTTTTCTGATAATTTCATTGTTGCCTTAGGAGGATGACCTACTGGTGCCTCAAAATTTTGTGAGATGGCTCTGACAGATGTGAAATGAAGGAAGATTGAAAAATATTCGTATGTAATCAGTATGTGATTCTTACCTAAATATTTTCTCCGAAAAAACACTATTTAACAACAACAAAAAATACAGCCTAGCGAAGTTCGGTCTTGCAGATATTACTAAAAATATATTCTTAGTTCCTGTATTGTAAGTTTTAGACTATTATAATATGTACATAATCTATAAAGCAATTATTTGGTGATTTCTTACCTCAAGTAACCAGTTAGTTCGCAGGGAATACTAAGTGTTTTAATTTCCCTGAAACCTCCAGATGCATAATTTTGATGTATATATTTTTATTTAAAAAAAACCTATCAAATTATGCTATTATTTAATGCAATGCTATTAAAATAACACTTTTATAGACAGTCTAAAAGTGTTATTTTAATAGCATTGCACCTTTTCTGTTTATTATATAAATGAACTTACTTAATGATCGATAAAATCAGCAAGCAATTAAAAACATATCATTTCGGATAATCTATATTATGATGGCATATCGTGTTTTGAGGTATTACAATTTTTCAATTTTTCCTTAATCGTCTTCGGTGACCAACTGTTTTATTGGGGATATTGGCTGTATTTAGTTAAATATGTTAGAACATAATTTCCTGTCTTTGATTTTGTCAACAAATAGTTTTAAATCAAACATTTTTATAGGTATTAAAGTTGTGCCATTTTAATATTATTATATATATATTGTTGATTTTCTTTTGTATGAATAGAGACCAGTTCCATGACATGACTTCATAGCGCTATTAAAAACTTAAATCTATAATATTCATTCACCTGCTAAATTTTGCGATATATTATTTAAATTTTTTTTATTATTATTTATCTTGTAAGCTATACAGATATTAAATAGAATCATTTTTTTAACCCTTTCTAAGGCCGTGGGAAGTATACTTCCCATCAAATTTATCAATCTTTATATGGAATTATGTAGGTTGGCATAAGTTCTGAGAAATTTTTTTAGAAAGACAGAAACTGAGATGCTTCATTTTTTTATCTCACACAAAATGATGTGTCTTGATTTGTTACTTAATTATTAATTAACCAAATTAATTAATGAATCAAATTAAATTTATCTAATAAGCTAAATGAATCCCTTTTCTTATTCTAATTTCAAGCCTAAAAATATTTTAACATAATATGACTTGAAAAAAATGGTCCTTTAAAGAATTAACTTTCAGCAATGAAAGAATAACAGTCAGTTCAATTATCTGATGAAACAATGAAAGCGTTCTTTATTTCAGGGTAACAGTGTAATAATCTATTGTTAGAAATTAGATCAATCATGCGATTAAATATCTGATGAAACAATGAAAACAGTTTAAATTCCTTATCAATAATATAATCTATTGTTAGAAATTAGATCAATCATGCGATTAAATATCTGATGAAACAATGAAAACAGTTTAAATTCCTTATCAATAATATAATCTATTTTTTGAAATTAGGCAAAACAAAAGGGAGTTTTAACTGTCAGAATTCAGGAAAAATTAGCATAATTGATAAATTAATATCTTTAAAGAGATATTAAATTTTTTTTTACACACTGTAAATTTTTTTTTCCTACAATAATATTTTGGGAAGTTTTCACAGAAAAGCACCAAAATTCGCTCTAATTTTTAGTTAATTATAATTGTTATAATTTTTTTTTTTAAATCGCTCCGAAGTGTACATTTACATACTGCAGTATATACATATGTCCAATTTTGATTTTTTTTTTAGGTAAAAAGATTCCTTTTGTAGAATGTCAATATATCACAGCACAAACATTCTCCTTCATTATCAACTCATAAAATAATATTTTTGTAAATTATCACAGAAAAACGACAAAATCTTGTTTCATTTTTGATTAATTAAAATTGTAATAAAATTTTTAAAGAAATTGCTCCGAAGGGTACATTTATATACTCCAATATATATAAATATATGCAAATATGTGTCAAATTTGGTTTCTTTAGGTCAAACAATTTGCCTTGTTGAACGGAAATACAAGCACAGGAAAACATCCTCCTTCATTATTAGTAGTAATTATATATTGGAAAAACTATCATAGAAAAACGGCAAAATCTTGCATAATTTTTTATCAATTATAAGTGTCATAAATTTTTTTTAAAAAATGACTCCGAAATGTGCATTTATACGCTCTAATATATATATATATATATATATATATATATATATATATATATATATATATATATGTGTCAAATTTGGTTTCTTTACGTGAAGCAATTTGCCTTGTTGAACATAAATACAACCACAGGAAAACATCCTCCTTCATTATCAGTAGTAATAATATATTGGAAAAACTATCATAGAAAAACGGCAAAATCTTGCATAATTTTTTATCAATTATAATTGCCATAAAATTTTTAAAAAAAATGGCTCTGAAGTGTGCATTTATACACTCCAATATATATATATATATATATATATGCAAATATGTGTCAAATTTGGTTTCTTTACGTGAAACAATTTGCCTTGTTGAACATAAATACAACCACAGGAAAACATCCTCCTTCATTATTAGTAGTAATAATATATTGGAAAAACTGTCATAGAAAAACGGCAAAATCTTGCATAATTTTTTATCAATTATAATTGTCATAAAATTTTTTAAAAAAATGGCTCTGAAGTGTGCATTTATACACTCCAATATATATATATATATATATGCAAATATGTGTCAAATTTGGTTTCTTTACGTGAAACAATTTGCCTTGTTGAACATAAATACAAACCACAGGAAAACATCCTCCTTCATTATCAGTAGTTATAATATATTGGAAAAACTGTCATAGAAAAACGGCAAAATCTTGCTTAATTTTTTATCAATTATAAATGTCAAATTGTCATAAGTTTTTTTAAAAAAATGGCTCCGAAGTGTACATTTACACTTTCGAAGGTATATATATATATCGGGTGTCCCATAAATTTGTAAATACTTTAAAAATTCATAAAAATTGAAGGACTGGGTAGATTTGAATGCGGTTTGCGAAACTATTATTCTCATGAAAGGGGATTTTTTTTTTTGATACAAAAAAAAAATGTCAAAAGAGGGCGCTGGAGACAAGCAAATCAGTGGAAATATGCAAATTAAAGTCTCATGAAAGGCAGAGTGAGTGATTGACACATCATTTCTAAAGGTTTGCATAAGGTTTGTATTAAGATGTTGACACTGGTGGATAAAGCACTATTGGTAAAGTTGTTTTATGTCAGCAACGAATCGGCGGCTGAAGCCTTACGAAAGTTTAGGACCCAGAAAAGATTGAAGAAAGGTTCAGGTCCGATCACTCCTGCTGGACTTGTTTCCCTAGTACGCCGTTTCTGGAAGTTTGTGTCATCGGCCACGCAGTGGTGCACCTCGTTTAACAACAGTCCGTACCCCCGATGTCTCTTCGCAAATGGACACGCTAAGGGAACAGTCTACAAGTGCAGTCAGTAGCGCACGAGAAGTGGCACGAATAACTGGTATACCAAAGACTTCGGTGTACCGTATCCTTCATGGTGTATTGCAATTGTACCCATACAAATTGCAATCGCTACATCAACTCTTACCAAATGATATAGCTAAGAGATTGGAATTCTCAAATTGGGCTTTGGCGAAAATTGAAGATGATCCGCGATAGCTGCTGAAAATATTGCGGACAGATGAGGCTCATTTTGCTTTGCATGGAGCAGTTAATACCCATAACTGTAGAATATGGGTACATGAGAATCCACATGCTTACACTGAGAAGAACCTGTATTCACCACGGGTTACTGTTTGGTGTGGTTTCACTGCATCCATTATTGTAGGCCCTTTTTTCTTTGAAAAGCCCTGTAAAAAAGCAGGATGGAAGACATGTTTAGTTAATGGAACAAGTTACTTGGAAATGCTACTGAAGGAAGTGATACCGTCCTTATTGGAACACGATGTCCTTGACACAGTGACATTCATGCAAGACGGGGCACCTCCTCACATCGACACCGAAGTGAAGGCATTTTTGAGAAGAACTTTTACTGAAGAACGGATAATCAACCGTCACTTTACACATGAATGGCCCCCACGCTCACCAGATTTAACACCCCTTGATTTTTGGCTATGGGGTTACCTTAAATCTCAGGTGTACCGCCATAGGCCAACTTCGTTAGTGCAGCTAAAGGAAGCCATTCACCACGAAATCTCATGCATTCATCCGGATATGCTGTATGATGCAGTTACCAGTGTTGTCTCCCGCTTCCAAACTGTTATTTGTGGTGATGGCGGACACATAGAACAAGTACTGTAGTACTGGTGTGATACGCATGTAAACAATTGCTTGCATGCAAATAAAAGTATTTTTCCCGTAGAATTGTATGTTTTGTTTGTGTTTAGCACTCACTATCGACAAATTTTTGAACTATTTCTTTCTTTTTTTTTTTTTTTTTTTTGTATGAAAAAAATCCCCTTTTATGAGAATAACAGTTTCGCAAACCGCATAGGCCGAACAATTTGGCCTGCAGAACATCAATACACCTACACTGTAACAAACTCCTCCATTATCAGTAGATACAATAATATTTTAGGAAATTATCATGAAAAAGGGACAAATTCTTGCTTAATTTTTAATTAATTAAAAAAATTGCAAAAATTGTAAATATTTATAAATTTATTAACAATTTGCAAGATTATAATATTGGGTGAAATAAATATTACCTAAATTTAAAAAATAAAATTTCTAAAATACAAAAAAATAAGATTTTTATAGAATCTGATTGCGAATAATTTATTGTATTTTATAGCATTTTTTATTTTTATTTAATGTCCGTTTTCTTAAAATAATATATTATCTGATCACATCAAACAATTGCTCAACTGTTATTGTTTACAATTACTTATTCGTAATTCATATATCAATTGCATATGGCGCCATCTATGAACTTTATGTGAAAGAAAATTATCATCTTACTTTTAAGTGCTGTTTTTATTATGATAATAAACTTATGATATATGGTAAAGCAATGAAATTATCGAGTTTTATTAAATACAAGATCATTCGTTCAAAATATATAGTTGCAAGTAATAGAAAGGAAATCATAAACAACATTGGAAGAAGTTATTTTATTTTCGAATTCATTTTAAGAACATAAATAATAAAACATGAATTGAGAATGCTTTTTTTTAATTCTTTCATTGTCTTTAACTTCAATGTTTGATTGCATATTAATTTTAATCGGGAAAATTATTTGATGTAATTTTTTTTTTGTTGTTGTTTTGTTATTTCTTTTCAATAAATTACGTCTTGTCTGCAACTGCTGAATAATATATCCAAAGAAAAGTATATATAATATTGTAGACTATTTTTACAATATTTCTGCTACATCGAGCACTGAAAACTTTTTAAAAGCCCGATTTATTATCTGTGGACAGCTAGAAACAAACCAGCGGGAGCGGTCATCGTAAAACTTTCTCGCATATTCTCTAATAAAGATGTTATTCCAGAGCACGTCTTGCATGGCAATGACGCACAATAGTTAAGAAATAATAATCTTTGGCAGAAATTAAGCATTTTTGCTGAATCCTTGGCGAATGTTTTGGAGATTAATCTATGGCATACGGTCAAAAGTATCTAAAAATCGAATTTGATTTTCAGACGCGCTATTCCCAACAGAATGAAACAAAAAATTGACATAAAACCGCGCTTTTAGTCACAAAATCCAATACCAAATTTAAAAGATTTAACTCATTGCATTTTTGAGTTATTTTGTTTACATGTTTCTGAAATTATAGACAGACAGACAGCTAACTCCTTGTTGGATTTGGCCTAAAATTTAGTAGGTGTTTACAATATACATATTAAATCTGTGCACCGAATTTCATCAATCTAGCTCACATCTTTTTGTAGTTATCGTATTAACTTATACTGGAACAGCCGAACAGTCAAACTTCCCGCGAACCAATTTGTATCAAAATTTGATAAAAATCTACATATTTGGTGTAAAGATCATATACCAAATTTCATCCGTCTACCTAAAAGCATTTTTGGGTTATCTTTGTCACTGAAAAAGAGACAGACATTTTCTAAAAATGTGTTTTTCTTATTCAGGGAAATCTCAAATAGGGCAACATCTCGAGTTCGATTTTTTTGACGGTTGCATTAATTTCTCTGTATATCGTATATGAGAAAATAAAAATCATTTATTAGGAAGAGCTGGCCGTTCAATGTCAGTCTTTTTTTTTAATAAGAAAGCTATTAAACGTTTGAAGAAATCAGCGCATTCATTAAGATCCATTAAAACTAAGAAGAAAAAGCTATCATGAACTTTCCCATTAGCTTTTAATTAATGGTATAAAGTTTTACAACTCTTATTCAGGTCAAGTCCAAATCACGGAAGATTAATTTAATGCTCAAGATATTTTTCTTGGTGTTTAAAATTGGGTCAATACGTCCAGTGTTCTAAACTCCCCTTGACCAGTGTACTTCTCATTCTTTTCAAGTAGCTTCTGACAGCAGATATAATGAAGCTATTTTTTACTTTTCAATTATGAAGAATACTAAAAGAAAATATGAAAGAAATCGTCAAAAAATTCGAACTAGAAAGTTGAACGAATATTCTCAGTTTCGATCTCCCTGGGTGAAAAAAAAAATAATAATAAATAAAAATAAAAATGCAATCTACGATCGTAAAATTTCAAGTTATTATGTGAGAACATTATTATTTTTTAAGTCATTATTTGTCTTAATTAATTTAAGTCATTAACCAGTTTAAACCGGTTTGAAACAATCACGAGACTTCTTTATCGGTCTCTCTCTCTCTCTGTCTCAATATATATATATAAAATGATAATTTTTGTAAACTTTCATTTTCAATTTTCCTAGCTGGCAAAAACAGTTTTGGAACTCGACCGATTTTGAGATAAAATAACAGCTATGATGTCATAGTTCTACATCAACCTTTTAAAAACGCATCTGCTGTCAAAGAAGCATGCGTAATAATAAAGCAATACTGGTAAAAGCAGGTCAACCTTTTAAAAACGCATCTGCTTTCAAACAAGCATACATAATAATAATGCAATACTGGTAAAAGCAGGTAAAAAAATACATGCAATTAATGATGAAAATTACCATTTATACTTTATTCATTGCCTACGCGATTTCGAGCTTCAATATTCGTTGCCTATACGATTTCGAGCTTCAAACCCCCCATTAAACAAAACAACATCACGTTCTCACACGATAAAAAAAAAACCCAGCATAATTATGGAATAATTGTCTGTGAACATGATAAATAAAAATATCTTTGAGTTTGGTACGTAAATGCGATATCTAAAATATAGACATGTATTATAGACAATATAGGCAAATTTAAAACTAAATCTGTTCAAATGGGTAACCGCTTATCTTTCTTTATTTTTACAAACATGTAAGCGTGACATTTAAAAACCGCAATGATTTAAATAAATGAAATTTAATTAATGATTTTGTGAATACAATTATAAATCTGCGTCAAAGTTTGGTTTTAATCTCTTTGAAAAGAGATTTTAATCTGTCTGAAATACAAATTCGGTTTTCTGGTACTTTTGTATTAACCGCAACCGAACGATTAACCACCAAAGATCTCGCTGTGAAAGAGTCTTTTGTAACTTTTGTTCACAAATTGCATATAGCTAATACACAGGTACATTAATTTGAGAATATGAAAAGAATATTGAGAATATTTGAAGTGAAAATTTGAGAACGTGTTAAAAATAGGTTTTTTAGACTCAGACACGAATGAAAAAATCAATTCGGTTTGGAAATTCGTCAAAACCTCGAGTTCAAATTTTTGGACAATTACAATATCTTTTCTAAACTTCTACGTGAGGAAAAAAAAATTCAAATAAGGATACAATACCATATTCACTGGAAAAATCCTTTTGTGCGCGTGTGTGTGGCTTTAATATATATATATATATATATAATGTGTGTGTTATTTTTACTTCAAATTGACCAAAATAAATTTATATTTTAGTTTTAAGTTAAAGTAAATTTAATGAATACGCGAAAAATTCGAATTACAGACAATTCGAATTTAAAATGTTCTAATTAACGGAGCTATATAGCATTTTTATCAGAACAAAATTAAAAGAAAGTATTACTTTCATTTTTCGAAATTTAGTTCTTCTTAATATGTTAATTGATTAATGAAAAAATTTCTTGATAAAAACGAAACTTTATTTTATAGAATTTGCAGTTCGCTGTCAATTTTTTAAATGAAAATTAACAAAGGCATTTGAAGAAATTTATTCAACCATTAAGGCTAAAGCTACCAATTATTCGAAAGAATTTTTGCAGCCGTAATTACCAATATAAGATACAGATACCATGATTTTTCTTCTTCTTTTGTCTGAAATTAACAAGGTACAATTTTAGAAACATTTATGAAACAGGTCAAGTCCAATCCATGATGTTAAATTTAAAGCTCAAAATACCTTTCTTGATGTTTAAAATCGGGTCACTACATCCAATGTTCTAAACTTCCCTTGACCACTATACCTCTTCCTATTCACCCTATCTAAAATAGCCATTGACACCAACGACGATGGAGCTTTTTTTTTTTGAGCGATCGCCTTTTCTTAGCCTACGAAGAGCGGCTTTACAGTATCCATTGTACGAAGAACTCTTATAGTGGGGCGAGGACTGTGAAACCCCTGAGTGATCTGGAAGAAAGGCAGAAACATTTTTCACGGCCGCCTGGAAAGCAATCCGGCCTTTGACCTTGAGATTTTTGTTCCAGCGTCATGAGGTTCAGTGGTCAGTGGCTTTTCTTGAGCTCTCTCCCACAATGGACAGGAGGGATGTTAGAGACAAAAGATGGGTATTTTTATAGCGGCTTTTGTGGGAGTGCTTTTGTTCGATTGCAGATTGTGAGTGAGCGTAAAGTGGTTTGGGGTTGAAGGTCATGCGTGAAACAATCTCACAAAGGTAAAATGTCTGTTATAATTGGTGTAGTTTGGTAAAACACAAGTCTTGATTTGTAGCCGTGAATATCTTTATTTCTTAGTCACTATATCGTCAGGAGTGCAGAGAGCATATGTAATTTTAGAAGCATAATGTGAATTTTTCCCAGTCATCAACAATGGTAAATAACGCCCCGGCATCAGTGCCGTAGCCACCAGACAATAAGAGGGATATGGATGCCGGGACGCCACTCTTCGGGGGTGTTTTGGACATTAGTGTGTATATGCTACTTTTATATATTAAAGTGTCGAAAATATTATATCTCCTAGATGCCATTTACATTTGCTATACTACAGATGACAATAGGAGCGCGGGCTACAAAAGTCAGATTATGCCCCAGGCTTCAACTACTCTCTCTACAAAATTGTCGGACATAGTGTCATGTTTTCACCCCCTCTCCTCACATGACTTAGGAAAATAATATCAACACTATGATAATATATCCCCACAGTCAAGCTTAATCCCCGTTGCCTTTACGGATATGGTCGTAAATCTGCCATTTGACTTTTTATAGGATCATCCCCGCCTGTGGACGTCAGTCCGGAGCTTCCCGCAAACTATCGGTAAAATGAACAGACATCAAAGAACCCCGGGAAACCACAGGTGAGGGGAAAAGGGGCAAAACGCGTCGGTCTGAAGGCGTGCACATGTCATCGGAACGCGACTGTAGAACTGTCGCCCGAAGAATATCTATAATCGAACCCCATCGCTTAGAATTGGTGTCTGGGGGTTTCTATATCCTCTTTGCCCCCCCCCCCTCCATCGTTACAACACTGCATGCATTAATTTATGCAGTGAGTGACTGTAAGCTAGCAAAGAGAAGGTAGATGTTTCTGTCACATTCAAGTTAAATAACATCTGGGTGCTTAGAACATATTTTTGACTCGTCCTCTCTCAGTTTCTTTCTCCCTATATCTGAGGTTTAAAATAACAAATAAATGCTAAAACATCATCTTCGAGAGCTTCAGAACCGACATCCATGGCATCTGTACTTCTTGATTACCATATGCAGCTAACAGAATTGGATGGGGGGAGGGGTTAGATCCATTGGCTTCTAGGTTTAAGGAACATAACAAAGGCATTTAATGTTAATTAATAAAATGCATTTAATGTCTCTCTTTGAAGTGAAAACGAAATTTTTTTATTATACTTCGGGTCCCGCTGGTCAAATATTGTTGAGCTACTAACAAGAGAGTATAGATTACTTGAGAGGTATTTTTAGAGATGCCGAGGAGAAAAAATATTAATATGCTTACGATACTTTTTAAATCAAAATATGTTAGAAGGGGGGCTGGAATAATATATACCCCGGGAATTCTTTTACTTTACCGTTTTGATAAGTGCGAAGAAAAAAATTATATTATGCTCAAACACAACTTATTTTTGTTGCACTTGTAATGGTATATAAACGTGCAGATGTCTTAACACCAAAATGGGCTCCTGCAATGGATATTAGGGAAATCTATAACTCCTCTTCCACTGTACTTATTATTACATCACCTGGTTAACTAAATAATCCGGTCGCAAACAGTTTTCGTGTCCTAAATAGTGCGCCGATCGGTCATCAGTTTGGCAACATTTTGGGGAGGATATTTTTACTTTTTGAAGGATTTGGTCCAAAATTTGGCATAATTATGAAGTCTTAGTCATGAAATTCGAATCCAATCAATCTGTTTCGAAGCATTTTTGAGCTATCGTTTTCATATATGCACAAAACAACCGATAATGCCGGCGTCCTGGCATAGTGGTAGCCTGTCTTCCACGTGATCTGGGTGTCCCGGGTTCGAATCCCGGTTCGGGCATGGTTGTTCTTCATCTGTGTTCTATCTGTGAGGTGTGTGAATGTGCCCCCCTGTAAAAAGGTGTTGTGCAAGCGAATGTGTGTGAGTTTCATGAGCTAGAAGTCAGACTTCTGCCCTCGAGTGTTCAGGGGTCTTTACCTTCAGAAGCTACTGCAACCCCTTTCCGTGGTAACGCGGACACGACATCATCATCATCACAACCGATAATATAATTTCAGCAATGTATTTTTCCTGCACAAGGCGTAGAATTTTCTTCAAAGCTAATAAAAATGTTAAAAAGTTATTACAAAACCACCTTGCCTGTGGTACAGGTGCCATGAAAGCAATAATTTTCTTGTATTTAGCATTTTTAGATCGAATAAGATCCGGAATGGGGTATACTTGAATAAGTATTAAGCTTTAGGTTGTCTTTGGCTGCATAGGGCAGGGGCTGAGGGGAAAAGAGTGCTGTAATGAATCAGCTTCTTCCTGGGTGACCACTGTGACATTCCTTTTTCCCACACTCGATAATGTACATTCCGGGCCATTCTTCATCAACGAAACTCCCACAGTGTTAAGTGCCTCCAGATTGCCAAATGGAAGACCCTCCTTTTAAGTACGGTCGTCTGGCCATTTAGTGCTAATCCAGATAAGGAACCACACGTGCGTTTCCCAGGCAAATAAATCGTGTCTTCGAAAGGCGACAGTGTCAAACACTCCAGATGTCCTGCATTTTTCCCATGGTGGAGGGTGAATCGTCAATGGACATTTTCCCACGGGCGACCAGAGACGATTCAGGTTGTTCTGAACGGTGATTGGGTAACAGGGAGTCTGAGAGGAAAATAAAAGGTGAGATTTTTCGGAAGAAGACGGAGAGGAGCTTCGTGTGAACCAAGGAGAGAAGCTACGTGTGAATCAGGGAGAGGAGCTTCGTGTGAACCAAGGAGGAGAAGCTTCGTGTGAATCGGACTTCTGCGTAGAATTCCACCCGAAGAAAATTCGGTGGATTCCGAGAGCTACCCCCGGAGTAGCCTAAGACGCCAACAGCCTGTTAGCTGTTCTTGTAAAGTTGTTTCCTTCGAAATGGTTCGAGGAACTATTCTTGTGTAATTTTCGTGTTGTAAATAGCATCATTCATTTAACCTAGATTAGAAAGAGTTGTTTTTATGTAATAAAGCTGTAAATAAAAAAATTTGATCATATCGCTACCTGTTTTTGGATCGAGACTTTACAGTGCCATACATACTGATGTGCCTTTCTCCAGCATTGCAATGGGGACCATACTTCGATTTTTTATTGACAAATTTTAAGGCCAAATACAACGAAGTGGTGAAACATTAACATCCCGGGTGCTGCTTATTCTTTCTAAACCCTTCATCAAAAGCTGGTGGCAAAAATTACTTTTCCCTCAATATGCCACTGTGCTATTTATCCTCTATTCGTCTCTGAAATGAATGTCCCTCTATTGGAGAAAAAGGTTCGAAACAGAAGTGTAGAAACAGAAATGTAGTGTAGAGACAGTACAGTTATCGTCGAAAAATTCGAACTCGAAATTTTAACGAATCTCTACGTTTTTGACCTCCCAAGGCTCAAAAAACACATTTTTAGAAAATGTCCGTCCGTCTGTATATGACAAAGATAACTCAAAAACGCTTTCAGCTGGACATTTGAAATTTGCTACACGAACTGAACACTAAATTTGCATATTTCTATCAAATTTTGAGTAAAATCTATTCAGAGGCCTTCTGTTTGAAGATAGCTTAACACGATAATTAGAAAATGAAGAGAGCTAGATAGATAAGATTCGGCACACAGATTTAACATTTATAGTGTCGATACCTGTCAAATTTTGAGTCAAATCCAAGCACGGGTTGACTATCGGTCTGTACTTTCAGAATTCGAAAACGCAATGACTTAAATATATAAAATTTTGGAACTACAAGAGTAGTAGTTTTGTGTCAAATTTTTATTTCAGTCGGTTGTGAAAAACGAACCTAAAACAAATTCGATTTTCGTATACTATTAACCATGCCCGGGATTAATTGTCAAAAAAAATGATCACAATAAAATTGCTAAATTCATGCTAAAAGTTAATATTTCGTAACTATTGTACGCCAATGCCATGCGAAGCGTTCGCTGGCATGGCAATTTTATTATAGTTTGCGAGAATGTTATCCGGAGACCATTAAAAATCGAATCAATTTGGGCGATTACTTTAAAGATAATTCATAATATTAGGATGGACAACGTCAATTATTATTAAAAAGAATCGAATATATACATATATTCAACTGAAGTATTATACGAAAAACCTATTGATGTTTTTCACCCACCTGTGTAAAACATAAATAAATCCAGTCCATTTGTAATCCCTTCAATTCTAATAATTTATTACAAAGAAGCTTCCTTTACTTCCAGAAGAATAATACAACGGGTGAATAGATTTCCACTCATTCCAATAACAAATTCTTTCGAAAGAAGGGTTCCATCTTCTGGAGATGAGTGCAGGAATGATTTAGAACCCTGACTTCAGAACAATGCAACTTTCGACACACATCCCGAAGGAATCTCTAAATTACTTCGACGGAATTCTACATTATGATTGTCTTATTCAATGACCTGGAATTCATTCGGGAATAAAAGGCAGACAGGAGCCTGAATTTGTTTTGTGTCAAGAGAGTGCCATTGAAATGATATTTCAATAATAAATTTGACAGCTGTATGTGCTTTTACTAGAGTGGTGTTTAAAATTCTTTATGAAAGGTACAGAGCAGACCTTCATCTGCCTTTAATTCCAGTAACGTTAGGTGAGTTAAATAAAGTGATGAGCAAACTAAGGTTCACTTTGAAGTTTTATCCTAGAATAGAAAGTATTAAAATAATTTATTAATTATTAAAGCAAATGTAAAATAGATATATCCTAGTGAGAACACGATTTTAAAGGACTCTTAACCAGTTAACTATTTCGAAATCTTCGGAAAATACGTATCTAAATTGCATCTCAAACAATGTAGAGATGACGAGAATACTCGTCAAACACAGAGTATGTGTAATATGAAATTATGTTGTAATGCAAGATTTTTAATTTTTTATTTCACTAATCACATTTATTCATTTACTCAAACTAGCATACATTTTTTTTTTTTTTTGCATATGAATGAAAAAAAAAAAAAAAAAAAAAGAAAGTCAACCATCTAACTCTCCGACCCGCCACGAAGATACACGGATTTAAACCCTAAAACTGAATGGCCGGACAGCCGCAACAGCAACATTGGCGGGAACTGTGGTTGAGTCCTAAGGGCCGCCACCGGCCACAGTACAACCCTCCCCGGAGGAAGTACGTCCCGTCATCGATGGGAGGAGTCAGATCCCCCACCTATTAGTGTACCCTCCAGGGTGGTGAGATCCAACCACCATGCCGGAAGTATCTCATCCTCATTTCGAGGTGCCCCCCCCCGCGAGACATTGAAAAGAAAATTTTAAAAATTGAATACTAATACAACACAACGATACATTTAAGAAAAACAATTCATACATGTGCGTTTTTTTAATAATATCCATTAATAATCTTTTATTTGTTTCTTTGATTTCGACTGGGGCTCAAAATATTACAAACACCTTGAAATTTGCGAATATTATTTGAGTTTTTATTAAAATTGTAATTCAAACTGCAAATTGTCACTACTTATCACTCCTGACGAATAAACTCGTCATAACACAAAATGTTGTACTTTTTCCATGACGAGTACACTCGTCAAAAACAATTCACTGGTTAAATTACAGTCACTAGTATTAAATAACTGCTTTGAAAAATATTTTTTAGTTCTTATTGAGTTTTATAGAAAAGTAGCAACTTTTTGTCACTCGGAATATTGATTTTCTTATAGAACTATTATTATTAAATAACTTTAATTCTAATTTCAGCTTTAGTGTTTGATATTGTTGAAAAATAAAATTTAACAAAAATTGAAATCTATGCGAAAATAAATTATTTTTTTCAATGGCTGTTTTCAAAAGGAAGTCTTTTAATATTAACCCTCTGACTACGTAATTTTTTAAAATCACTATTTAGATGCGATGATTGTAAATAATTTCAAATATTTTTCAAAGAAAGCGAGCTTATACTGTAACACGATAATAATATTATGTAATAAAAATCCGTAGTTCCTAAAAATAAACACTTTAAACTGCAAAAAAATGCGGGATGCAATAGAAAATGGGTTGATTGCTAACCCGCGGAAATCGCGGGCTAAGCAGCTGGGAGGTTAAGTAAAAACTCAATATAAAAACAAGCTGAATTAAACTGCAAAAATATAACAAGTAAAAAAAACTACAAAATATACCAAAAATTGTTATCTAAGAAATATTTATAGACTAATTTTAATTTTCTATACCTCATGATTGAGAAGTTGCAAAGATCCAAATATCCTAAATCTTTATTGTTTTAAAAATCTGATTTAAATTTAATTTCTACGTATACGATAAATAGAAGGGATCAACAACACTCAGCATAGCTGTAGTGAACGTTGTAGATTCTGTACATATGATCTAAATTCATACTTGGATGGCTTGGAAGGGACTTTCTTTATTACAGTATCAATCCAGAAATACTGGATATCAACAAGTGGTAAATTTAGGCATTTTGTGACTTTAGGCTATGCACCTTAAGTGGTCCTCTGTATTACTAAAAGGACCATTTCAGCAGCCGGGGTCCTGTCCTAGGAGTAGAGCGTCTTCCCCGTAACTTCCCCTTCCCGTAAACTGATTCAATTGAATTTATGTTTTTTAAATTGTAGCAAATAACAAGGCGATTATTTTAATTGCATCCCATATTCATGGTTTAGTAACCTAAAAGATCAATAATCTGGAAAAACAAACTGGCCGTCAAAGTCAGTTAATTTTTTTTTTTAATTAACTTGCATTATCCTCTCCGCCCAGCGACTGTAGGCAGTTGTTTATTTTGCCTAGTCAAAAATCCACCGCTGAATGTAAATAAATATTGTCGAGCTCTCACCGAATTTATTTTAGGAGCCTATTCACTTCCTTGTGCTCGCGTCCGACCTCGTAATCATTAATTGCTCCATTAATTTTTACTTAATGGAGCAGTTATTTTTACTTAATGAAGCAATTAATTAAAAACCGAACAAAAGAAGATAAAATTCAACTCAGTATTCGCTAAATTGATGCTTGTTTATAAAAGCACTGCAACGGTATATAAACTGAATCTATATCATCATTAAATAATTATAAAAAAATTGTTTCCAGACGGATTAAAAATAATCAGTCAACGATAATTGGAATATAAAACGAGAAACTGATCGGTTAAGAAAAAAAACTGGTAAACATCAAATTTTACACTTATTATCTCCCTAAAAATTATTATAACCAGGATTAAAAAATATTGTAACCAGAGAGATAAGTCTTCGAAAAACTTTCTCGAATATTCTATCATAACAATGTCATCCCACAGAACTTCTTACATGACACTGGCGCACAATAGTTACGAAATATTTTTTGGCATAAATTTAGCTTTTTGACTGAATCTTTCGTGTCATCCTTGGCGAGCTTTTTGGCGATTAGTCCCCGGCTCGCGGTTAATAGTGTCTGGAAATCGAATTTGTGTTTTAAATACGTTTTCTTCAACCTATAGGAACCAAAATTTGATACAAAAATGCAATTTATAGTCACAAAATACCTCAACAAATTTGATACATTTAAGTCATTACGTTTTGAAGATGTCGCTTTTCCATGTTCCTGAAAGAATAACCCGAAGACGATCGACTCCTTGTTGGATTTGACTCTAAATTCGACAAGTTTATAAGCTATAGATATTAAATCCGTGTACCGAATTTTATCTATCTAGCACTCTTCATTTTGTAATTATCGTGTTAACTTATATTCGAACAACCGGACAGACGGACTTCCTCTGAACACATTTCATTTGATATTTGTAGAAATCTGCAAATTTGGTGTAAAGCCCGTATATCAAATTTCAATAGTCTATCTCAAAGCGGTTTTGAGTTAGCCGTGTCACAGGCAGACAGACGGACATTATCGAAAAATGTATTTGTCGAACCCAGGGTGGTGTAAAACGCCGATATCTGTCAAAAATCTCGAGTACGAATTTTTTAACAATTTATGTACTTTCTCTTTACTACCCATGCGAGAAAGTAAAAATGTCTTAAATATGAATACTTAAAATTTAAAAAGAAACTCAAACTTTGTAGACAGAACGCAACTTTAACCCTTTCTAAGGCCGTGGAAAGTATGCTTCCCACCAAATTTATCAATCTTTGTATGAAATTATGTAGGTTGCATCAGTTCTGACGCATTTTTTTAGAAAGTCAGAAACTTAGATGCTTCAGTTCTTTATCTCAGACAAAATGATGAGTCTTGATTTGTTACTTAATTATTAATTAACCAAATTAATTAATTAATCAAATTAAATTTATCTAATAAGCTAAATGAATCCCTTTTCTTATTCTAATTTCAAGGATAAAAATATTTTAACATAATATGACTAGAAAAAAATGGCCCTTTAAAGGATTAAACAATAATTATCGTTTTATAGAATTTAACTTTAAAGCGATTGAACAAAAAAGAACACCATTTAACACAATTAAAAATAATAAAATGAACCAATAAAATTTTATAAAACAAATAAATTTTCACTATTCATAAAAAGATTTAGGATAGGACAAATGTGTTTCTAGTAAAAGTTAAAAGTACTATAATATGAGGCAGAATTAAACCATTTAATTTCAACAATAAAAAAATAATAATAATCTTAAAAACCGAAAAAAAAAGTCATCATGTTAAAAGTGTGCAGACTATAAAAGAAAAACGGAAATGAAAATCCTAATATTAGCTTAATATTAGGATTTCACTTCCGTAATTTTTATTATGATTTGAAAACTAACAAAATGAATAGTTTTATGAAACTGAAAAATTGCTTTGAATTTCTCATATTAATAAAGTAATTGTCCCAAATTGTGCATAAAATTAATTTTGTGGAAAGTTATATAATGAGAGAAAATAATATGAATTATGTTTGCTTCCTCTGAACATGATAATTCAAAAAAGTTTTGAGCTAGAAGTGTGAAATTTGGTACATGGTCTTCATATCAAATTCGTTGATTTCTAACAAATTTTGAAGGAAATCCATTCAGAAAAGGTTTATCTGTTCGGATGTTCGAGAATATGGAAACTATTCATACAAAACGAAGAGAGCTAGATGAATAAGATTTGGTGCACAAATTTAACATCCAATGTGTAAATTACCTAACAAATTGGAACCAAATACATTAAGAAGTTGACCGTCTGTCGGTCTGTATTTTCACAAGCACGTAAACGCGATAACTCAAACATTAAATTACTTAAATATATGAAATATGATGTGTGATTTTCAAATTAGAGTTACAGTTCTATGAACAATTTTGGTTTCAGTTGATTATAAAGAAAGATATACAAAATAAACATTCGATTTTCAGGAATTTATGTATCAGGCCGTTTTACGGCTATTAATAGCCGTAAAACAATAATAATAAAAAAAATCATCAATGGTAGCACATTAATTGGCTTTTTTGTGACTACATTTCGCCATTGGTCAAAATTTCATAAGACACAAGTATATATTTGTTAGAGTACACGAGAAAGTTTCAGACAGATCGCTTCTGGTAATTTCAAAGCCGTGGTGGCATGGTGGTAAGGTCTGGGCTTCAGAACCGGAGGGTTTCAGTTCGGGATCTGATTCCACCGAAGAACCATCGTGCGAGTGGGTCTGGTGTACATCGAATCCGTTGGGGCCAAACACCCTCCCGCTGATGTGGTGTGGAAGTTTGGAGAGGGGGTGTCGTTTAGATGTCGTCTGACGTGATTCAATATTACGAGGCAAAGCATAAACGGGGCGTTAATATAACTAAACTAGTTTTAAATTTTAAGATGGTGCAAAAACCATTTATATAAGATAATATCATCGTAACGTATAGTGGATAAAAGCTAAAAACGTGCTAAATTCCTAATTAATTTTGATTCACTTTTGGATTTTGGTAAGTTGGTGATAATATTTCGTTTTGAAGAGCACTGTATCAATTTCCATCAAGATTGGACAATTTGTTCTAAAATTGTAGATAATCTACTTTATATAATCAGATTTAATTAACCAATCATTCTTTTTTTCCACGCTCTTAGAAAAGAAGACATATCTGATTTAGTAAGATGAACATTCTATAATATATTGCTCACTAATACAGGTCTTGTTTCGTACATCTTGTTTATGGCAAAGTATTGGCCTTTATCTTTCCTTAATGCAACTTTTTTTTTTTCAAATAGATTAATAAAAACAAGGGGTGTTCAAATAAAAAGGTATGAAACGTCGTAACAACGTAACCTTTAAAATATTTGCCTATGCCGCTACGGGAGAACGTAGCGAGTCATCTAGGGATGCGACTGGAGTCTCCGGGGTAGATCGGAGCAAGCGCAGGAGAGAGCAGAGGCTCTTATAAAGGGCGTCATCCAATTGGCAAAAAGCACAGAAAAACCATTAACTCCGATGTGTACTCTGAGACACTCCGAAGACTACACAGGTCCATCAAGAAAAAAAGACCGGGGCTAATCACGGAGAGTGTGGTTTTGCTCCATGATAACGCACGTCCACTCGTCAGGGTCACGCACGCAGAACTGGCCAAGTTCAAGTGGGATTCAAGCTCGATCATCCTCCCTACAACTCGGACATGTCGCCCTGCGATTTTTATGTGTTTGGTCCCTTGAAAAAATAGCTGAAATGAAAGCGCTTCAACTTCGGTCTCGTTACAGCCACAGGAATTCTGGGAACAAGGAATCCTTCGGCTCATTAATCAATGGGATCGTTGTGCTCAGGTCTATGCTGTATACTTTGATTAAAGTCTTCATTTATACTCATAGTGTCGTTTCGCACCTTTTTCATTTGAACACTCCTTGTAACATCCAGATTTAGCCATATGGGGGCTGTTTCAGAAATCCATAATTTGCATATGTAATTTGGTTGCTTATAGTTTTTCAGCATAAAAGGAAATTTGCTTTTAGCCAATGTCCCCCTTTTGCTTCAAAATACATAGTAAAAGAATATAAGTCACATACTATTGCAATTAATTCACCGACAGCCTTTAACACCAATCATGTTTTTGAATTTCTATTTTCCCTCTAAAGCCAAAATACTCTAAACCCCTTTTCCTCGGATTTTAGTGAATGAAATCTAAAAACGCAGACTACTCCGTGCGTCATTGTAGAGTTTAACAATGAGTCAGTGACAGATCGATCGGTCTGCGGCCGGCTAACAGATAGTCTGAAGTCAATGGTTCTACCCCATCTGACGCTGCTTTTGTTTTACACCGGCGCGTAAAGTCTCCTCGAAACGTTCTGATATGTTGTCTAATAAAAGAGTTATCTCCCTCCTACCCCCGCAATTTTCATAAAACTGAAACTTAGGCAAGGTTTTGATTGCCACGAGTGCTATGTTATTTATTTTCAAACATGAAAGTTATGTGCTTCGTAATATAGTATAGACAATCGGTACTTGAATGTTATCTGCATGCCATTAGCGAATAATAGTGACGAAAGATTTCTGACATGAATATAATGTGAACCTCAGAATGATTTTTTAACAATTTTATTTAATTAAAAATTAACGTTTTTTTTGCAATGACCCACAAAATATAATCGAAAATATTACAAATATAATATATATTTACAAATTCTCCCCCCTTCTCTCTATATATATATATTGTTACGAAATTTCCGGGGTTCGTTTGGATAGTGGGGGTTATATGGTGTGAAGAACGCTCAATCATCAGGCGGCAGTAGAAAATAAAACAACGACGTTTGTTTACACGAAGACACACAGGACAGCACAAAGACGACAACTATTTACAGCACAGAAGACGATTATCTTCAACCGAGACGTGCAGCATACAACAGACTCTACTGCAGACAGTAGCACACAGTTTAGTTCAGCACTAGCTTCACACCGTCGCTGCTCCGCTTATCTCTGGAAGGCCAGTTCTTTACCGTCGGTTCCGACTACGACGACGACTCCACTGGTCCACGACCACTCTTCTCTGTCGCTTCCGACTACTCAATTCACCACCACTCCCCGGCAGCTGTAGCTCCTTTTATAGGTCTCAGGGCTAGACGCCTCTCAACCAATCAGGAACGTTCGAGGCGTATCTCCGTTCCTACTGGACGGGGCGGGAAAATTCTCAATGTTTCGGGTATAATCTATTTTGGCGCCAAAGTCGCCAAATAGTCGCCAAGTTTGTCGCCAAGCTCTGGGACCTCCTATGGAACCAGCTATGCTGGGATGCAGCATCACATATTCGTAACAATATATATATACTCCCCAGTATCTGGCCTAATTTGGTGGAAGGGTATGCCGGATAACAAAAACGCAGGACAGACCGGTGTACTATGAACTCATTTCTTTTCCCACCAGTATCAGAAGACAAAGTTTTTATACCAAAGCTGCCCTTTTATAATACGTATTTTCTCACTTCTTACTGAATACTAAGCACTCCATCTATCTCAAACCACGCATAATGTGAACGCGGCTGCGGCCCGGTGAATCATAGAAGCCGTTGCAGGTAAGGTGTTGAGTTAAATAAGAAAGTTCTATACTGAGAGTTTATATATGTTTATATGCTTCACTACACATTTCAAGAATTTTTAAGATAAAAATTAAGTTAAAGGATATAAACTGTTCGCATTTTAACATAAATTCTGTAATGTCTAACTTAAATTCAGAAAACATAAACAAAATATTAATATAAATCGTAGACCTAATTCTTAAGAAAAATGACTCAAACTGATTTATTTTTCATTGAAAAATGATACACATGTATGTAAATTTAACCCTAAGATAAAGAGTCAAAACTTACAATTTTTGGTTTTTGAAAAACTAGGCCGGATAGTCGCGAACCGGATACTCGAGTGTGTATTGCATATAGATAGATACATAGATAAATAAAGAGAGAGAAAATTTGATAAAATTTAAAAATGTTACAGCAAATAAATTGAGGTTACTGAGATTTTGAGACGATCGTCAAAATCTCGCATAAATTTTAATTAATCAAAATTTCAAAAGAAAGCTCTCCAAAATGCACATTTGAAGCCTCAAAAGTATCAGTATTTATTTGTTATATTTATCAAATTTGACTGAGACTGTCTGGCTAGTAGAGCGCCAAAACACGCACACACACAGAGAGAGAAAGGGAATAATGCAGTGCCAAAAATATTTATTTTTTTAGATGTGAAACTTAAATATTTACTAAAACTTTGAAATTAATTTTTTTTTTTTGATGATGATGTCAATATTTTTTCTTTTTAACTTGATGAAAAAAGGGGTAAAAAGATGAATTCTATGCATTCTTAGTTTTATTTATTTCTTAGTTGTTCTATTTTTCTAATTATTTTTCTTCTTTCAATTACCTTGCATCTAATTTAATTTCATGTAGCTAAATTTTTCTTTAAAATCATTACCAACGAGTCTAGTCAAATCCTTTTTTCCCCATTTATTTATTTTGTTTGCTAAAAAATGGAACGATGTACTTTAAAGTATGCGATTCGTAAACATTTAAGGCGCGCCTCACAAAAATAATACGTCAATTCTTCCTGTAGACTCATTCCTCAAGTTAGTCAAATCTGTTCAATGGAACTATTTTCAAAGACGCACGCAGCTGATTTTTATAAAGAAAAAAAAGACGATTTCGTCTGTCAATCACGCACTCCGGGAAGAAACTCTCTTCACAGCGCGCATGCTCAAGAAATGTGACGTAACGTCTCCAGGTAACGGTACACGAAAGAGAGTCTACGAGCGGCTTCGTTCTTCATTCAATATTGTGGCGCGCTATTCGATAAGAACGCTTCGAGATTGTTTGTCACAACAAACCGCCCTGCGTGTTCTTAGAGCACTTAGAAAAGGCCGGGAGTTGAGATGTTGAAGATAGCTTTACGAAATCGTTTGCTAGTAATTGATTCGAGATGAGTAAATGAAATGGATCTTCGCTATGGCCAGGCCGGTGTTGTTAGCTTTTTGGATTTTATTTGCGTTTGATTTTTGCTGGACATTTGCTCGAGGTAAGGGTTGTTTATTTTCAGTTTTTCTTAATATTTTTTGGGGGCTTTTTTAAAAATTGATCTTGAATTTTTTTTTTTTTTTTTTGTCAGAATTTCTACAAAGCTCAAATATTCTGTTTTCAGACATATTTTGACATAGATATTTTTTAGGAAGTGAATTTTTGTTCATTTTTAAAGATATTTTTTACTATAAAATGCATGGAACTTTAAAATATACAAAAACATTAAATGCTAAAATTTGATGTTGCTACAAATACTAACATGCCAACAAAATTTGCTTTTTGTGAATTGAAATTTCATGCTTTTGCTATAAAAGAACTCTATATTGGAAATGTTTTTGTTCAATGAAAACGCTTCGATAATTTTTATCGTAACATGTAGTTGTTGGTTATTTGGGCATTTATAAAATACTAGGAGTGGTGTTCAAATAGCAGGAATAATTTTTAAACGGAATCGTCTGCTATGATTTATTCGGAATGAGTTGATGAAATGTGATGGATTAAAAAGTGATGCCGCATTTAACTATTTCCGTCCTATACATTTTATTTAATTTTTGTTGGAGAGTTTTTTTCTTAAGAAGCGGATACTGTTTTTATTTACTTTGTTAAAATTGTTATGCCATTTGGAAAGCATCTACTTATTCTTTTGGCATATTTTTTACCATTAACTATTCATTTGGACGTAATATTTGTGAATTCATGAAATTAATGTCAAAAATTGAAATTTTCTGAAATGATATTGATTTATTCGAAATAAATAAAAAAAATTATTTTCGCCTCCATTTAAAAAAATTTTTTATTCTTAAAGTTTATAGAATTGTTGTATTAGAAAAAAAAACTTTAAAAAAATCTTTAAAATGAGAACATGACTTAAAATTGAAACAAAAATATTTTATACCGTGTTATTGTTACTATTTTTTAATTTATTGCGTATCAAATGGACCATTTTCATATATGTTTCAGTTATTGGATGCATTAAATGTCATCGTAAGATTTCTCAAAAATTCTGCAGTTCAATCTGCGGTTTCGTTTTTACTTTCGATATCGCAGTGCATTATTTGATAAGAGCACTTCAGAGTTAATATGTTCTCAACCCATTTAGCAAAAATCAGGAATTGAGTTGTTTGGATAAAATCGCCTGCTGGACTCTAATATGTAATCAGTAGACAGATCTTTATTATTCTTTGAAAAATGTTATTAATGATTTGGATTTTCATGATTTATGTTATGTGTGGGATAAGTTGGTGTAGTTCGCATTCAATTTTCGTACTAAATTTTTCAATTTTATTTTAGCAGCAAATAATAGTATCATTGTTTGAAAATTTCACAATCTAACTTAAATGTTTTAAAAAAATTCATAGAATGGAAATTGAGTTTTTTTTCTTTCTTTCAGTGAAATAAAATTTTTGAAATTTCTTTTAATTGTTCTTTTAATGTATTATTGTTTCATAAACTGTGCAATTTTAATGCGTTGAATTCAATAAAAAAATTATATAAAAATATTAATATTTATGCTGAAAAACTTTATTTTAAAAATAGCCCTCAAAGAAAATTAACTTATAATGCATGAGTACACCATAAATAGATTTTAGACAAATTGATAAGTAAAATAAGAAATTCTATGCATAAATAGAATTATTTTGTTTAAAATAATAAATATTTTATAATTTCTTTTATTCTAAAGTGTTCAATTTATTCCGATGCTCTTTTTTCTTCTGTTCTTTATTCAAATTTTTCTTCAGAATTTGAATTTTCATATCAAAATGACGTTTCCTAATTTTTATGAAACATTTTTAAAAAGATTTTTTTTATTTTCTCTTTGTCATATAAATTAACACTTAGATTCTGTAAATAGAATTTCTAAAAATTTAATCTCCTTAGCTTTATGTTAACTTGTCTCGTATTAGAATACCTTTGAAAATTATTTGCTCATAATTATAGATTATAGCAAAATTAATACATATGACGATGGCGATAACAATCAAATAAAACATTTCAACTTATAAGGTTGTATAAAAGGAAATATGTGGTCTTCTGATATTATGATAATACACAGTGTCACAATATTCTTATGCTTGTAAAACCAATGGGACTGGTCTCCAAAAACTTTCTTGCGCTCTCTCTCTTATACAGGCGTTATTCCAGAAAATGCTTTGCATGATATTGACGTACAATTGTTATGAAATGTTAACCTTTGGCATAAATTTAGCATTTTTACTGAAATTAACGTATGACCCATGGCGAGTTTTTTGGCGATTAATCTCTGGCATTCAGGTAATAGTATCCGAAAATCGAATTAATGCTTTAGACCCGTTTTTCGCAACTGAAAGAAACACAAATGTGACACAGTACTGCATTTGTAATAAAAAAATCACATATAAAATTTGATATATTTAAGTAGCTGCGTTTTTGAGTTCACGCGTTTAAATATTTTCTGAAAATGCTCACCGACAGGCGGTCAACTCCTTGTTGGATTTGGCTCAAAATTTGACAGATGCCTGCAGTATATTTGGTAAATCTGTGTACCAAATTCTATCCATCTAGCTCTTTTCGTTTTGTAGTTATCGTGTTCACTTACATTTAAACTGCTGGACAGACGGACTACCTCTGAACAGATTTTACTCAAAATTTGACGTAAAGACCGAATACCGAATTTTATTCCTTCCAGTTCAAAGTGTGTTTGAATTATCTTTGTCCCAGACAGATAGACGGATGGACATTTTCCAAAAATGCGTTTAGCGAACTCAGGGATGTCTGAGACTTGGAGATTCGAATTCGAGTTCGAATTTTTTGACGATTACTATACTTTTTTTATTCTACTTATACGAGAAAGTAAAAATGCAATATTGGTTGAAAAAAGCTTGAATTAAGTAATACGCTTTAATGAATATAAATATTGTAGTGAAAAAAAATGTACACAACAATTTTTTTAACTAACTTAAAGTAAGCAGAGAAGACAAAAACACAGCTGAATTCTCCGCTTATGGACGTTTTATCTATCTGAATATCTGTATTCACTTAAGTGAATCGGACTTCATATTGATTGCAAATGTGATTGCTTTGCTTCAATATTTCTTTTGCCTAGATGCAATCGTACATCTATTTTAAATATGATTGCTGATGTATCGATGCAACTGTATCTATTGATATCTTAGTTTGATTACCTTTGTATAAATTATTTGTATTAGATTTCGGAAAGAAACAGACTGGAAACAAGATGTCGTGTCTATTAGAAAAATGAATTTCTATTTTCGACCGATAAACTTTTAGATAATTCCTAACGTAAACTTAGAAAATGTTTATGTACATAGTTTCATAGATCAGTCGTTATATCGATCACTATTTCAGAAAACCAACGTATTGTTTGACAACGGATTCTAAAACCTTCCACGCATTTACGCATGCGTTTGGATGGGTTTAATTCGTCAAAATAGGAGTGAGAGGAAAGATGAAAGGAGGGGATGTTTATATTTAAGAATAAAGTAAACTCGAATTACTCGCGGACTGAATTAAAATAAAATAACGTGGTCAAAACTGACACGATACTCCCATACATGTGAAAAAAAATCGAACAAAAAAGTATCTAATGAGGCAAAAATCAAGGTCAAAGAATGACGAAGAATTCCAGAAATGCGCTCATCCCTCCGCGTCACTCCCCTTAATGAGATAGAATCGTCAAAAAGTAGTCGTCTCAGAATACTGAAACGAACATTTAGAAGAAGGATCGTGTTATTCAGTCCATTAAATAGGGTAATTAAAAACACGATTTGAATAGGAATTCTTCATTTCAGTGTGTTTAAGAAATGAAAAGTAAATTGTTTTTCTTAACCTATTAACTCTTTTTGACGAATATATTCGTAATGGAAATAGTATAGCATTTTGCGTTATAACGAGTTTATTCGTCAGGAGTAATTAGTGACAATTTGCTGTTTGAATTACAATTTTAGTAAAAACTCAAACATATTCGTAAATTTCAAGATGCTTAAAATATTTCGAGGCCAAGTCGAAATCAAAGGAACAAATAAAAGATTATTAATAATTATTATCAAGAAAAACGACATATAATGTGAATTGTTTTCCTTAAATGTATCGCTGTGTTGTATTAGTCATCCATTTTTTTTTTTCTTTTCGTTCATATGCAAAAAAATGTATGTTAGTCTAAGTGAATAAATAAATGTGACTATTGAAATTTCATTACAACATACTTTTCTATTACATACACTTTATATTTGACGAGTATCATGTATTTGATGACGTCATCGTCAAATTTTTGCGACACAATTTAGATGCGCATTTTCCAAAGAGGTCGAAACAGTTAACTAATTCAAAAGAGGAGAGAAAGTAACCATGTGTAATTAATTATTATTAGAGGAATTAAAATGTCTTCACCATTTGATACACGTGTACCTGCTTAGCAGTCATAATTACCTTTATTGTCATTAGAAAATTAAAATTAGAAAATTGTCCAATCACTATCCAGTTGAAATCCTGGAATCGCCAAACAGAAATACAATATTTTAGGTAAATTCCTGTAGGAAGACTACCTATTGCAATAGATCTCATCACAAGATTTCGAGAATATTTCTTCAGTTCTTCAACCGATCATAGTCCCTAGAACCCAAAACCACCCTTCTTTCATAAGTTATATATACATATATATATAACACTTTGCCCATGTTATCTTGTGAAGAGGATAGCTAGAGTAATTTTGTTTGGGTTTTAACTGGTTTGGAATATATTGTTAGAAATGTGAAAAACCTCGGACGAATCCTTAAATGGCCCATCTAGCTTAAAGGAGATGGAAATGGTGTTGGAGACCAGACTTTGGCGTGAATCTAAAGTTTTTCTGAATTAATTCCGAAATCTTTCGCAATGAATCGCTGGTATGTAATTAACTCGCAAAAACTAGAAAATCGAATTTGTGTTTCTGGAAGCATTTTTCTGATCGATTGGAAGCAAAATTTAACTTAAAATTACAATAATGATCATAAGATCACATACTAAATTTCATTTTTTATTTTCTAGTATACGTAGTATAAGAAAGTATAGTAATCTTCAAAAAAATTCAAACTCGAGGTTTTGACGAATTTCCACGTTTCTCTCTGAGTCCGAGAAACACATTTGAAGAAAATGTTCGTCTGTCTATCACAAAGATAACTGAAAAACGCTTTGAACTAGTCTGTTGAAATTTGGTATACGGTCTTTACCCCAAATGTGCAAATTTCTATAAACATTTTGAGCAAAAACAGTTTAGACGAAGTCTGGCCATCTAATTGTTCAGATATAATTTAACACAATAACAACAAAATGAAAAGAGCTAGATGGATACAATTCGATACACAGATTAACGTATTGATGGGTAGTCAGTCAGGCATCTGATTCTCCGACCTGCCACGAAGACACACGGATTTAAACCATAAAACTGAATGACCGGACCGCAGCAACAGCAACACTGGCAGGAACTGTGGTTGAGTCTTAAGGGCCATCACCGGCCACGGTACAACCCTTCCCGAAGGAAGCACGTCCCGTCATCGATGGGAGGAGTCAGATCCCCCACCTATTTGTGTACCCTCCAGGGTGGCGAGATCCAATCACCATGCCGGAAGCATCTCATCCTCATTTCGAGGTGCCCCCCCGGGGGTTTAAGGATGTCTGATAAGTGGACATTCGTCATATTCTTTACTTCTAATTTCTTGACGATTACAATGCTTTCTCTTTGTATGATTCGTGTAGAAGAAAGTAAAAAAAGGCTTCTTTTTATATAGAAATTAAAATTAATTAACTATCTTATCTTTTTCGAAAGATGATTTACTCGTTTCTAAGTAAAAATAACAACAATCGAAGACTAAAGAAATCTGGGAGAAAAACAAATAAACATGACTCTCCAAACTGATATGGGATGTCTAATCAGTTTTACTGTTAATAGTAATCGTTTAATAAAGCTCGAACAATAAAATAAACAGCTTCAAACTAAATGATTATCACAATGATTAAGTTTGGATTCGATTAAAAAATAAAATTTGAAAGAATTTCATTAAATTGAATCCTTGGGGAGGTTTGCCACTCTTTAACATAAATCAGAAATAACCCTGTACGGAAGAAAGGCAGCAGCTGATACCAAAAGCTACCCGAAACAGGCCAAGGTCGCCGCTTTCGACAGGCTTTTGTAAACGGAACAAAACATTCAGCAAACCACGGAACAAGGATTGTTTATAGTTAGAGTTGGTGTAAAAAACACTAAAATATAAGGATTTTCTGTGGTTAAAAGGCTGCGTGACTGAAGGGTTCAATTTCTGAGAAAGGTTAATAGCTGAAACTATAACTTTTTAAGCGTTTCTATTTCAAGGAAAAGTGTTTTTTTTTTTTTTAAGTGAAAAGTGAAGAAATGTTTTTTAGTGCGTTGTTTTAAACTGAAGTTATTGATATTTTTAAATTGCTGTTTCGTTCTGGCATGATCGTCTGCATAGGATTAATTCGTATTTTAACACTTTGAGCTCAAAAAAGTAATTCGATGCATAATTCACCTAATACAAGAACTTGTTTATTGCTGCGAAAAATAAATATATATAATTGTTTTAAATTGAATTTCCCCGAAAAATTAATCTTCATTTTCTTACCACTCTTTAGTCATTTTGAACAATCAAAATCTTAAAAAAATAAATGTCAAAATGATGCACCGTTTTGAATGGTGCCTGATTGGAGACATCCAAGTGCGAAGGGTTAACTATTATGTATTCTAACATGATAATGTTTTTAGGCTGGCATATTAACATTAAATTGCATTATATCATGTGAATACATAATGCAAAAGTCGTTCAAAACAGCGTAGACTATAAATTTGAAACTACTAACTATAGCTCGTGTTCTTATATAGTAAGTACTCATTAAGAAAAGAATTTTCAAATTTTTAACGTAAAAATTTTAATAGCATTTTTTACGTTTTCTTTAAAAAATCAGGAGTATATTACGACACAGAACTAATTTTCACATATTTTTAAAATTATAAAAATGAGCTTTTCTATGATACCACTTTAATTTCCTTACAATTTTAATCTCTAATTTTAATAATTATTAAACGTATTTTCAATAGAGCGTACAAAATACTTTTAATTATTTGAATTCCTGGACTTAAAAACATACACATTGAGACTATATTAAATTCGTTTTTTTTTTCTATTTATCTTACCTTTTAAAAAAGAAGGCCGCGTTGGCCTGGTAGTAAGGTCTGAGCTTCGGAACCATAGGTTTGAGATCCGGTTCCACGAAGAACCATCGTGTAAGCAGGTCTGATGCGCGCTAAATCCGTCAGGGCCAAATGTCCTTCCTCTGGTGTGGTGTAGAAATTTGGAGAGGAGGGGGGGGGGGTTGTCAGCTCAGGTATTATTTTCGTCATCTGACCACGGTTCAAAATTACGAGGTTCGTCCCAAAATAGCCCTAGTGATGCTTTAAAACGGGACGTTAATGTAACTTAACTAAACCAAGCTGAGCTATGAATTTAAAAAAAACAGACGGGAGGATTCTAAAATATTATGCTGCTATGATATTTCATATTAATAGTTCGATTTGTTTTTAAATTTATTTTCTCAAAATATGTACAAATTACATTCCTTAAATATATTCTTAAATTGTGTAAAAATGAAGAATTTCAGGCTAATTAAAACATAGTAAAGTAATATCAAATGCCAAATGTTTATTATATTTAATAAATTTAAAAATATATTTAATTTTTAGATATTGCTTATTGTATCTTAACAGTTTTAATTGTATCCTAACATTAATTTTCATTTTGTCTATGTTATGAAAATTGAATCAATTTATGTCACAGTCACATGATTCAAAGTTTTATCTCACTTTCAAAACGTTGAGCATATAATCAACGTCTTAATGCATATTTTGAAGCAACGCATGAATTATTTTGAGACGCTGTCAGATAACAAGAACAATATTGATCTGACATCCTCTCTCCTTCCACTACATATCATTGGTAGGATGTATGGCCAATGTTGTCAGATTTAGCGTACATCAACCACATATACATGACAAATCTTCTAGTGAAAACGTTCTTGAATCTAGAGTCATTCTGACCTGATGTTGATACCTCACGACGAGGCAGTCAAATCAATGCTGTCAAAAATCAGATTTGGCTGAAATAATATGGAATGCCTAGCCACTTTCCCATTACTTTTAATCATTTAAAATTTTCAAAAATTAAAGCAAATCTTTAAGTTAACACATTATTATACTCACCTCGCAAGAGGTAAGTCATATCACCGGCCACGGTACAACCTTCCTACGGGACGAGCCTGATCCCCCACCTATTTATGTACCCAACAGGGTGGCGAGATCCAACCACGATACCGGAAGCATCTCATCTTCATTTCGAAGTGCCCCCCGTGGGTCCTCGCAAGAGGTAAAATTATTACACTTGCTCCAAATGAAAATAAAATAAATTACGGCGAACTGATAAATGCTGTCAATTTTCCAATGGCGTCATGCCTACAAATAAATTTGCCATGCTGTCCATTTGAAATGAAGCGTGTATTAATTCTAATATTAATACTGGATGTTTCTGTTTCTTAACTATAATTACAAAAAAGTTTAATATTTTCAATTTTTTTTGGGGGGGGGGAAATGTTTTTACAACTTGAAAATAGACTCATAATTTATGATAAATAAAATTACTTGTTATTAATTCAACTATTTTTTAAAGTAATTGCAATTTAATTATTCTTAACTCTTTTTTTATTAATTACTTTAAATCAAAGTACTTTTCATAATTTTTGAGTACGCATGTTGAAGAAGTTTGCTCAGAAAATAATTTCTTCAATTATTTATTTATTTATTCATTACAAAAATTGGATCTGTTATTCTCTGTTTAATATTATTTAGATTGTGACCATAAATGTAGAATTCTTGAACTTAACATAGCTCTCCTGCAAATTCTTTAAGAAGTTGCTGCAAAATTATAAAATTTTAAACTAACCAAATAGTTTTATTTTGAAATTGGATAAACAAATTACTTGACTTTAATTCGTTTATTTTTAACAATATTCGTTTATTACTTTATGCACTTTAAAATTTCGAGATTGACTAAAGTTCACTCATGAATATTTAATTATAATGAAAATGTTTAAAAAATATATTTTTCTATCATTAATTAACAACTCAGGTGTCGTCCTCGTCATCTGACCAAGGTTCAAAATATTAAGATCTGTCTCTCTTGTTACTTTAAGGTGGAACATTAATATAACTAACCAAATTATAATAATAGTTATAATTTAATTATAATTATATTTATAACTATAATTATATGTAGTTTGTCATTTGTTATAGATTAGTTATATAGTTGATATAACTAACCGCCATACATCACCGTGGCATCTGATTCTGGGTTTGATTAAGAAAAAAATTATTTTACATTCCAGCCATAATTTTGAATCACGATCTCATCTGTTATCAGATATGATTGTGAATGGTTTATTAATTCGAGTAATTAATTAATAAACTGCTCCCTTGAAATGTTAATAAATAATGAAGATATACAGAGGAAGTATTTTTGCATTGATATAAAGGAAGTGAGCTATAACACGCTTAAAATATGTCAACAAATAAACGAGAAAAAAAGGAGTTATATATTTCTGGATGACAAACAAACTTTTTCTATAGAAATGTAGAAACATGGAATGATTGACCTTGAGTGATAATTTTTTTTATTGTTGTCTGAAAAATTTATTCCGAATTCCTCATTCATTTAATGATTTCTTTTGGCAACAGCTTACGAGATTTCTGTGGCCATGACGTGTTTTCTTGTGAATCAAATAAATCCGAAACGCTGACAACAATGAAACATCTGAATTTTACGTGAAAGAACGCAGAATCTGTCACATTGCTTGCTATGTTGTATTATCTGTCACAAAAATGTTGGTGTCTTTTGTTATTAATAATTTATTTTGTAGCTGCATGTAAAAGTTGTTTTTCCTTATTTTGTTGTAGGGAAAAAGAAAAATATATCTTTCCTTTCTGAGCTAAAAATATAAATTGTCTTTTTTTTTACAGACACATGTTACTTGTTGTTAAATTAATGAGCACTGCATAATAATTTAATTTTATTTAATGATTACATAATAATTTTAATGAGCATTGCGATTTTTTTAACAGCCAGAATGTTTAGTTTATTGCGTGTCAAATTAACCCTTAAATGACACATTTTATATAAAAAATATTTTAAATTGGTTTTGTCTTTCATTTCTTGATTAAATCACAGAGATGATGCTTGAAAAATCATATTTTGCTCATATTTTATTCAAATAGCAATTTTTAATTCAAAGTTGCAAAATAAAATCTGGTAATCATGCAAATCAGCGAGAGTGGTCTTTCAAAAACTTTCTCGCATATTCTCTATTAAAGGCTTTATCACAGAAATTGCCTTGCATGATATTGATGTACAATAGTTATGAAAAAATACTAACCTTTCATGTAGAATAAATGTAGTATGAATGTAGCATTTTTACTGAATCTATCGTGTCACCCTTGGCGAGATATTTGGCGATTAATCCGTGGAATGTGGTTCATAGTATCCGAAAGTCAAATTTGTGTTTTAGACACGTTTTTCTGAATCGATTAAATAGAGATTTAACACAAAAGTGCACCAGTACACACAAAATTCCATACCTAATTTGATATATTTAAGTCAGTTCTGTTTTGAATGATCGTGTAGTGAATAGCTTATAACCCAGTTAACAACTACGCTGCACGAGCAATTGCTTTTGTATCATGGTTATGTTACTGAACTGCTAACCACAAGGTCCCAGGTTCTATCCTCGATGAATCCACAATCGCATTTACATATTTCTGAAAGTACAGATTGACAGTCTACGTTGTTGGTTTTGTTTGAAACTTTGACTGGTAACTACAATATAGATGCTAAATCTTTGTACCAAATGTTATATATTTAGCTCTCTTCGCTTTGTAGTTACTGTGTTAACTTATATTCGAACAGCCTGACATTCTCTGAATGGATTTCTCAACTTTTCATAGAAATCTGCTAATTGGTACAAAGACCGTATGCTAAATTTCATTTGTCTAGCTCAAAATTGTTAAGTTGTATTTGTCATAGGCCGATAGACATGTGGTGACGCTTTATAAGCCAGATAACAGCTACGAGACATGAGAAATTTCTTTTGTCTTGTGGTCATGTTACTCAGCTACGAACCCAAAGGTTGCGAGTTCGATCCTCGCTTATCGCCAATAGCAACATTGGTGACCCGATGACGCAAATTACGCAAACCTTCATACAACTGTTGTGGCGCCCTCTACCAGCAATAAATAAAAAAAATGAAGCTGATAAATAATCAGCCAATAAAAAAAAAATGAAGCTGATAAATAGTCAGCCAATAAAAAAATGCAGCTGATAAATAATCAGCCAATAAATAAATGAAGCTGATAAATAATCAGCCAATAAAAAAAAAAAAATGGATAAGGCGCAATAGCCAATATATCACCACTAATAACAGCAAAAACAGGACAAAAAAAAAACGTTCGTCTCACCTCCGACGAACTGAAGGGGGAGTAATGTGGTGACGCTTTATAAGCCAGATAACAGCTACGAGACATGAGAAATTTCTTTTGTCTTGTGGTCATGTTACTCGGCTACGAACCCAAAGGTTGCGAGTTCGATCCTCGCTTATCGCCAATAGCAACAGACATTCGGAAATATTGCTTAAGAAATGTGTTTTTCAAACTAGGGGAGGTCGAAAACGTGGAGACTCGTCAAATTCTCGATTTCAAATTTTTTGACGATTACAATATTTTCTCTATACTACGTATACAAGAAATTATAAAACAAATGGGCTTGCTGCCACAAGTTAAGAACATTAGCTTATTTACTTTTTCTTCCATTAGTATTCGATCTGTCATATGTAAAATATGCATTGATTTAATAGCATTTTCAATATGTAGGTTTGTGATGGTTTGGAATGAGCGAGGATAGAACCTGGGACTTTGTGGTTCGCAGCTCAGTAACATACCACAATACAAAAGCAATGGCTCGGGTAGCGTAGCTGTTAACTGGCTTATAAGCTTTCACCACAGGTTATTAGCAATCATTAGCATTAGAACTTCAATGTTATTCTCATAATACTTTAAAAGACGACTTTGTATATGTTGCCTATTTAGTTATTTATTGATTAAATCAAGACAAAAGCTACTTTGAACCATGATTAGATGAGGACACTGAGCTAGAATACTCTTCTTCAAACTTCCGCACCACAACAGCAAGCAGATGCTTGATCTTCGACTTTAAATTTAATGTGAATCAAGACTATATACATGGCAAATCTCTTTTGATATTGGGTTTTGAACCCGAAACCTCTTGGCCCAGAGAGATTATCATACAACTCCGTGGTGTCTTATTGTAAAGAAACAACTGAAATCAATCTGCATGAATGATGAAAGGACTTGCATTTATCTTAAAAGTTACACGTAATTTCTTAAATGAAATTAAAATTTTATGATGTATTAAATTGATTGATCGCAATTTTAAATGATATATTATTACTTAATTTGATTGTAAGATTCGCGCCTGGTATATAATACATGTAAATGGTTTTTAGAAAAAAAAATATTCAATCAGAATATTCCGAGTGATATTCTATAATTGGATGCAAGTAATACATATAGAAAATAAAAGTACAAAAATAATATCATTTTTACTAAAAATTTAATGGCATGAAATGAAATGAAAAATTCTAAAATATTTAAAAATTAATTTATTGAAATTTGTAAAAAAGAACAAGAACTAAATAAGAAGTGCAACATGTTATGATTCCGTTATTTCTTTTTGTTCAGATTTATTAATTCATAATGATTAAACAATGGAATTTAGCAAACGCAAATATTTTTAATTCAATTTTTAAAAATATTTTCCTTAATTCGAAACAAAAGTGAAATTTTGCAAAAACAGTTTTACTTCTAAATTTTTCTAGTTGAATACCATGGACATTGTTTTCTCAGAAAAAGTGCGTGATTAATTTTTAAGACCATTAATTCATTTGCAACTAAATGTATACAATATTATGCAATATATTTAATAAAAAAGGAATAACAAAAAATTTATCCCTTAAAAATTTGTATATTATATAAAAATATTTGTATATTATATATAAAATATAATATGAATGTTAATTTGAAATGTTATTGTTCAATAATTGCTTGCTTCTTAAAAATATGCACTTATATACTACGATATATATACTACACTTATATATACTATGCACTTGTATACTATACTTATATACTGTAAAGATATTATAATTATTAGCGTTATTATTTTACTTATGAACAATTGTATTAATTATATAATATAGATTATTATTTATTTACATACCTTTTATACAAATTTAAAATTATAATCCAATCTCGATAAAATTTAGCGTATTTGCTTTTCAAAATAAGATGAAAGTCACTATTAACTTATCAAAATTTAAAAATTGATTAAAATATAAATTAATTGAAAATTATTATTATTTTACTTTTCAGTTATAACTTTTAAAAATGTCTCAAAAATATTTATATTTATGTAAAATTTAAGAACTTTGTCATTTTTTAATGATATAATTCGGCGTTACATTCATTATGGCATATTTTTCTCTAATTTTAATAATTTTTAAAATTTAATTTCATGTACAATCTTTAGTAACGTATTGATTGTTATGAAATTCATTGCCCGACCAAATCATTCAATCGCGCGCTTTTTCCATTCCTAAAACTGAGGTAAAAAAATTACCTTTTTTGAACAGAATTTCTACTTTTATTTCGAGGATATTTTTTTAAATTGGTATGCGTCGTTATTTGTAGTAGAGTAATTTCATTAAATAAATATTTTTCTGCTTTATTTAAAATTTCACATTGACATTTAATATTTGCATCTTATATTAATAGTTTAGTAACTAGAGGTGAGTATTTCATGCGATGAAGCTGATCGTCAAAGGCGTCTAATTATTTATATTTATAACTTATGAAAATAAAAACCATGATTGTCAAAAATAATCCGCGACATCTGATAATTTTAATTTGAGGCCGTATAACAAGTCTCAAACAAATAGTACTTGACTTACAATGGATCTTTTCTTTGTTTTTATCGTGTACAATAAGTTAAATTGCCTGATGTCAACAAGTTAGTTAAAACCTCTTCATATATGAAACAATAAGTTACCTGCGATGTATCATCTTAATAACAAATACACAAATATTACATTCACCTGTTGAAAAGGTGATTGATAACCTTAATAACAACAGTGAACGGCCAGAACATATTATTTTGTCACTCGCATATCAAAAAAACTAATTATTTTCAACTCATCATAACAAATTGACGTTCTCTGAGTGAGAGCAGATGATTTTCCAAGTTCCCATAGCAACGCATATCCGGTTTTTATCGAACCTTATTAGCATGCAAATGGCAACATCGTTTTCGTAGTAGAGCCACTCTGTTGTCATATTGGCCTGATAGTCCAAGGACGCGTATATTTTCGCCTGGCCTCTAGGAAAGGCGCGCGAAAATCTTCATTTTTTCCTTCTAGTTTCATTTTTGGATGTTGGATTGCGTTTTGATGTAATAACTAACCACTTCCTCCTTCTTTTAGCAGCTTGCTGTTATTTCCAGGAAACTGCTTAAATAAACATTTCGATTGAGAAATTGCGAGTGGAAGAGTTTTTTGGACATTAGAGGAGGAGGTTTTTGTGTGGTATTGAATGACGCGAGACAATTTTTTTTTTATTTGACAGCCATTGCGTTATTTGTTTATTACTGTCACTTTTTTTGGCATTATCTTTCTTGGAATGTCTTAGATATGTTGTGGAGGCATGAGATGTGGGTGAACTTTTGACGCCGCCCGAGTCATTTCAATGTGTTGTAGCAACAACATTTTATTTTGTAGAAATATTAGGCTTCGCTTAATATCCGCATGGCGACGCTTTCGTCTGTTGTTAAGGTCTCGACTTCTGGGGCAAAGGGCTCTAAGCTTCGAACTTCAACTAACACCACACACACACACAAAACAACAACATGATCGCTTGTAAGCATATAATGTGCTGTAAATCTGATGTTGAGGGTCAAAGGGACATCCCATTGAAGTGGTGTCGAAGCTTGGAAGGCGAAGAGTAGGTTCAGGTGTCGCTCCCGTCGTCTGACCAAGATTCAAAATTATGGGATCCATTCTTAAATGGAATAGGTGTTGTTTCTGAACAGGACGTAAATATGTTTAAATTCAATGATTGTTAAGTGAATGATTTTATAAAGATTTAAATTCAGTCGAGTATTTTGCTGTTATATAATATAATCGCTAAAAAAACAATTTTTTCTAAATAAATAAACTGGATTGAATTGTGTTTTTTATAGTTTTATTGCAATGCATGTGGCTTCCAAAATGGATGTGAATTTAACCACAACTAAAAATTAATCCGAATGACTAGTCCACATGATTTTGTTTTATCTATAAAAATCAGAGTTCCTTACTTTCTGTGTAGGATACTAGATGAGGTTATGCTTGGACAAAACTAAAAAATTAAGCTAATAAAATTTAAAGAACAATAAAATACGTTAATGTTCCAAAATTGGAAGATAAGGAACAACATTAATACTCTAAATTTGGGGTAGGGGTTGGAATTGGATAGGACCAACGAAATCCTATGGATGATGAATTAATTACTCTTAAAGTGTAATTTTTCATATGTGTAACTTTTCATAGTACCTGGGAGACCAGGCTTCGCTGGAGAGCTTTTTGTAAAATCGGAAATAAAATCCTATCCTGTGGTTCTTTTAAAATTATAAACGAAATCTAATTGAATTACAACCGCACTATTGAGCATGGAAAAAAATGTATGGGTGTCCGAAACCCTAACCACTTCTCCACCTCTGATACGGTTATGCAGGTCATGTCTAGCCACATGTCAATATTTAGTTATAAAAAATGTTTTCATAGTGTAAAATCGTGTTTTTTTTCCAGGAAAGACACTTATATAAATAAACTTAAAAAGCAAAGCCTTATCTAAATGCAATATTTTATCCAAATAATTGGAGCCGTTTCCGAGAAAGACGAAATAATTATATATATATATATAATATAAGAAATAACGTTTAAAATTATAAGTATAAACGTATAAAATAATTATAAGTATAAAGTAAAATAATTATAAGTATAAAGTAAAATAATTATAAGTATAAAGTATAAATTATAAGTTAAACGTATAAAACTATATATAAGAAGAAATATTTAGAATAGAGTTGTTTGAAAAAAAATTATAGTAAAGCGAGAAGTTTCATAAATGTCGCTATAAAATAACGTATTTTGGAAATAAAAATGGAATTAAGTACAATTTTTTGGTCTAATAAATAAATAAAAAAAAAACGTCTATTGACAAAACGGCTATTTTTCCCCCTCACAAAAAAAAAAAATCCTCACACCAAACGATTTTTATTTATTTATTTGAACTCTTTGTCTGACTATTAGAATTCGCTCATCAATTGAGTCTATTACCCCAGAATTTGAAACTATTTTTCACCTCACACGAGGACTTTCATTTTTCAATTCAATTTCACTGAGTTTTCATTTCATTTCATTTCTTTTGGTCTCAAGTGTCGGCTTCTGTTAAAGTAATTTGCTCCTAACTCTATGAACTCTGGACTCTCAGCTGCTCGCTGTGTAAAAAGAACAACTCAATGATATCATCTATTTTATCATTGTGCAAACAAATTTTCTTGTCAAGATTGATTTCATGAACATCTTCATGGTTTTCTGGCATTGTGTTTGTCTAATTTTTTGAAAAGAAATAAATAAAAAGTTATTTTTATTCTAAACGTTATTTATTATTTTTATTTCTAAAGAAGTTATTTTTATTCCTTAACCAATCGTTTTTTTGATTAGCTGATTCTCATATAATATTGGTAGGATTTAACTTCAATTAATTTTCTTATGTATCATTTGATTTCTACAATAAAGAATTTTCTAGCATGAAAATTATGGCAAATGTAAAGCCGTGTTCTTTAATAGTATTACACCTGTTCCATTTTTTATGCGCATGAACCTTTTAAATTTCATTGAATCCTATACATTTCAGTGTCAGTAAAAGTTTGAGCATCTGGACAATCTATTTCGAACTGCACATTGTTTTTTGTGACAATTTTATTTCATTTTTCTCAATCATCTAATAAATTGAGCAGATAATGAACAGAATCCCTTTTTTTCCCATTAGCTTCGGATAATGTAAAGACACGATTAAATATTTGATGAAACAACAAAAAAAAAGTTTGAATTACTTTGTACCGCTTTTACCGCCAAATTATGTAGAAAAGCGGCCAAAAGTAGCAAAAGCCAAGAGTAACAGCAAAAACTAAGAGTAACAATACACAAAAACTAAAGGTGGGTTTACACTGGACCAGTTATAACACGGCCAGTAGGCAGCGCATGCGTACAAAATACTGAAAAATACTGTTCGGTCGATGGCAAGTAATTGTTCCGATGGGACAACAGCATGTCACTGTATTGTATTTTTTTTCCCCTTATTGCGCATGCATTTGTAGAATTTGGCGTTTTTTTTTTTTTTGAGTGAAAAAAATTATCACTTATCATAGATTAATTCGGACATTTTTTGCTCTTTGTCCTTTCTAATGCAAGTTTTTTTTTATTTTATTTTATTTGCCATAATTTTTCTATAGTTTTCCAAATTTAGGCATATTGACTTTTTTTATTATCTTACCATGTTTCTTTGCGTAAATATCCATCATTTTGATACAATACGCAGTGGGGAGAAAAAAAATCAGGAACGGCAAAATGGTAATTTATAGCCAAGCATGGAATGTCTGTGGCAAACATAAATCAGTCCATTTCTGCGCATTCATTGCATGCACTGACCGTCTTAAAACTGCCCGAGTGTAAACCCGGCATAAATACGAGTAACTCTGATTTGGCGCTATTCTTGGCGTCGTTTTAAGAGAGGTCACCGTGGAAATCAAGATGTACCACGAATTATTGTTTACATGCGATCATTTAATAGTATTTGGTAAAAGCACTAGCCCATGTAAATGGAGAATGCATTCGAAAAAGATTAATTTTCAACTTGCGAAAATCGTCAGATAAGCATATGGGAAGGGAGGGAGTAATCTGCTTAAATTAAATTCAAAAATTTCTTCTGGCATCCTCCTCGGAAAAAAAAATAACGATTTCTACTCAATTAGGGAAGTAACAGGAACATCTATTATGTAAATTATTTTGCTTGTTCTTCAATCCATGATGACTGGATATCACGGTTGTGGAATAACAACAGCAGGGTGGATTAAAAAAATCGATTCACTCCGGGATCTGAAACAGGTAGTTCACTGCTGCACCCACCATGACGCACACCTGTAACCTATGACCTGCCTGAGCTCGGATACCGGAAGACAAGGACGCGATAAAGTAAATGAGCTATTTACATTCATTCAACGAATCGATTCTATTAAGAAAAAAGCATCTGTTACGGGGTAAAAGGCTTGCATGTTTTGGTGACTCAGTCTACAACGGGATCCGCCCACCATCGGGAGAATTGGTATGAATAATATTTAAAATAATTTTAGCCTTAAAGGCTGTGCTTTTTCCCTTGCTATGGATGCTGACCTCGTATGCGGTTCTGAAGACCTAAGCACTTAGCTGTTGTTTTTGTCATCTCATTAGATAACACCGTCTGTTTTGATTTTAGTTTAGTTTAGTTTTATTTATTTTTCCACTTTGATGTAACGTTAGAGCTATTTTAGTTTGGATACTCGTAATTTTGAACCGGGGTCAGACTATGAGGATGCACTCCCTCTTTAAACTTCTGCACCATATCAATGGCAGGACACTTGGCCTATGACGTCGAATTTAAAATACACACACCTGAGGAATCTTCTAGCGGGATTGGGTCTCGAAATTCGTCTATCCCGAACCTGATACCGATACTAGGTGACCTTGGCCTTGCTCAGCAAGCAATTTTTGAAAAACATTGAGTCAATCCGGGACATTGTAATTCTATGACCAATTTTAGTTTTAATAGGTTGGAAAAAATGCGTCCATTATATACATTTGGGGTGGATGGGTATGAGCGAGGATAGAACCTGGGACCTTGTAGTTCGCAGTCCAGTAACATGCCCACGATACAAAAGCAATTGCTCAGGTAGCGTATCTGTTAACTGGCTTATAAGGTATTCACTACAGACTCTCCTTCCAGTGAGTCGGAGGTGAGACGAGCGATATGGCTGTTGAGTAGTGATGTATTAGCTGTTGATTCTAATGCGCCTGTACCCATTTGAGTAGCCTTGTGATTCGCAGTCCAGTAACATGCCCACGATACAAAAACAGTTGCTCAGGTAGCGTATCTATTAATTGGCTCATAAGCTATTCACTACACATTCATTATTATTGTCTAATAACCTACCCAGCACGCATGCACTGGTTGTTTCTGCACTCCGATAATATCTTTCATAACTATTCTGTTCACCAATGGCATGCGGTGATAATATACAAATACATTTATTAGAGTATGCGAGAAAGTTTTTGGAGACTACTCTCTTTGCTTGAATTGAATCATTACACCGTTGAATAAAAAAGTCGTTTTATATTGAGTAATATGATAATTTCGATGTCTAAAAGGAAAAGAAAAAACGTCTTGAAGGTTGAGGAATTGAATTTTTAATTTTTTACATTGCTCAGTAAAACAAGAGGAAATGTTCGCCCACCAACTTTTTTAAATTCTACCGTTATGTGGTGGATTTGGCTTTAGCCTCGTCGCAGTGTGAAGCAAATCGATTATACATTTTGAAATGTTTCGCTTTGATAAATTAAGCCGACCATTCGATACACATAATCTAGATGACATACTTTGTCTAGACACTGTGTCTGAACGACATGGAAAGTTTCTATTTTCTTAGTTTCGTTTTTGAACTATTACGTTCACATAATCAAACAACAGTCATGCACATAATTAAATACTTGTCAGCTTAGTCCAGTTTTTGATATGGCGTATAACTGCAAAGTCGTAGATCTATATGTCAAAAAAAAAAAAAATACTGGAAATTGCTACGATTTTGTATTATTATGTTCACAAGGATATTCAAGGTCAGATAAACTGCATATAGTTCAAAATTTATTTGAAATTTTATTTTCAATAATAATCCATTTACTTAATTTTAATCGTCTATAGCTGCTTTCATTTTATAGATATATTCATTGACGGACTGATTCACAAAATTGAAGTTATTGTTTTTTCTCTCTCTTAGGAAAATATAAAATGTGTGAATTAATCAAAATCGCGAAGGCGAATTTTCAGATGATTGTATTATATCTTCGTTGTATGCTTCATATAAATGTGCGAGTACAGAAGCTACATATTTTAATTATGTAATCATACCTCACTTAAGACGCACATATTATAACGATTGATTCATATAACGAGCGAAACAGAATGTTAAAAAAAAAAAATGACTCTCTTGAAGAGCGATGTTTCGCAAAACAAATCGGACATTATGATGTCATATCCATGATTGATCTGTATATCGGGTATCTGTGAATACTAATCGCTTATTTGAAAATCGTTATTTCTGCCTTGAAGATTTGACTGGATAGCGTTGTAAACGCGACATCGAAGTGTTTGCGTAATTGTTTGTGAAACCTTAATCACCGAGATTATAGGGCTGTTGGTGGATATAGCATTATCGATGAGCTGATGAAAGAACACAGCTAGGAGCGAATGAGCTTATGGAGCTAGGTTCTTATTCTTCTCTAGATTCCAATTCGAGAATGAGCTTATAGAGCTAGATTCTACGTCAATGCAAAAAAAAATTGTGAATGATATTTCAACAAAGCAACAATAATCCAGTGAAATAAGAACAATACTGAAAACATGGGAAATTATTGTATCGTTTGTTGAGAAACATTATTCATATTCATGTAGCAATGCTGTGTCTTATTTTCGCCAAATCTTGAAGCGTAGCCAAAGACAAAAATGTCTTTAGATAACCTTCTTGCTAAAAAAAAAAAAAAAAAAAAAAAACAGACGTGCAATATAAGTAATAAATTACAAAATCTTAATTGTTTTATTTTTTTACGTTCTCTAATATGTAGTATAGAGAAAGTTTAGTAATTGTGGCGGTTTGTTATGAGCGAGGATAGAACCTGGGACCTTGTGGTTCGCAGCCGAGTAACATGACCACAATACAAAAGCAATTGCTCAGGTAGCGTATCTGTTAACTGGCTTATAAGTTTTCATCACATAATCATCAAAAAATTCGAACTAAAGATTTTGACGAATCTCTACGTTTCAGACTTCCCTTAGTTTTTAGAAAAATGTACGTCCGTCTGTCTGTGAGAAAGATAACTCAAAAACGCTTTGAGTCAGACAGTTAAAATTTGGTATGCGGTCTTTACACCAATCTTGGAGATTATCAAAATTTCAGCAAAATCCAATCATGGGAAATCTGTCTGTCCGGCTATTCAAATATAAGTTAATCCGGTATTTGCAAAACGAAGAGAGCTAGAAAGATAAGATTTGATACACATATTTAGCATCAACAGTGTAGACACTATCAGCCGGCATAGGGGTAGCTCGTCTTTCACATGATCTGGGTGTTCCGGGTTCGAGTCCCGGTTCGGGCATGGTTCTTCTTCTTCTGTGTTCTATCTGTGAGGTGTGTAAATGTGCCCCCCCCCCACCTGTAAAAAGAGGTTGTGTAAGCGAATGTGATGCATGAAGTAGCTAAGTCATACTCTTGGCCCTTGCTGGCGCTACTGAAAAAACAAGAGGCACTCACTCAGCATAAATCGCTGACAGATAACTGTCGGCGGGCTTGTAAAGTGCCATAAGTCACAAAACACACAGACACTATTAAATATTGGGACAAATCGAACTACGGGTTAATTGACTGTCAGTTTGTACTTCCGGGAGCATATAAACACGATCATGCAAAAACACAATGACCTAAATATATCAAATTTAGCATGGGATTTTGTGACTGCAATTATAATCTTGTGTCAAATTTTTCTTTCAATCGTTTGAGATAAACGAGTCTAAAACTCAAATTCGATTTTCGGATGCTATTAAAAGCCTACCAGGGATTAATCGCCAAATAACTCGCCAAAGATGACATGGATTCAATGCATATGCTGAATTCTCGCCAAAAGTTATTTCTTAACTATTATACACCAATGGCGTGTGTTGCGTTAATTGGCATGATAAGTTTATTAGAGAGTATGTGAGAAAGGTTTAGGGGGACCATCCCCGCTTGTTTTCGGAATGGAATGCACTATTCTATTTTGCATGGATTGCTATGGAAAATATTATTTCTCTTACGAAAAAGATTCAGGAACGAATTTTGCTAAAGGAAGCTCCAAGATAAACTTTTCGAGCATTTTAAAGACTTTGGATGCGACAAATGACATATACGGTTAGCAAATCATTTAAATCAGGCAACACACGAGACACAGATTCATCCATTAACCACAAATGAAGGTCGGTGGAAAAATATCTCTTTTCGATGATGAAAGCCGAATACACACCCTATATATAAAAAACCATGAAAAAAACAACAATTTCCTTTAAAAACCGCAATATTGAATTTGAAACCAAAGAAGGTAATACTGTATGTGAGGTACCTCATTATTTCGAAATGCTCGTAAAAAATGAAATGGCGTCTTATGAACAATTTCTATACCCATTAACACCATACTGAGGCATCTGAATAACTATTCTTATCATTAGTGGTAAAATTGTTTTCAAATAGGTAGAAGTCAAGGTAATTCTTAAAAACACCAACGGGATTGGGTCTCCCTTAAACTTTCTAGCATATTCTCTAATAAAAATCTATTCCAGAAATTAGCTTTGCATTGGCATTGGTTGGCACAATAGTTACAAAATACAAATCTTTGGCGTGAATTTGGCATTTTTACTGAAACTATTGTATGACTCTTGGCAATTATTTGGCGATTAATAAGATCCGAAAATCAAATTTCTGTTTTAGACGCGTTTTTTCTAACCTATCAAAACAAAAAATATGACACTGAACTACACTTGTAGTCGCAAAATTACGTACCAAATTTTACACATCTAGATCATTTCGTTTTTTAATTATCGATTTTACATTTTTCTGAAAGTACAAACCGACAGACGGTCAAACTCTTGTTGAATTTGGCTTAAACCTTAATAGGTGTTGACACAACAGATGTTAAATCTGAGCAATGAACTTTATCTATCCTAGTTCTTTTCGTTTTATAGCCATCGTGTTAGCTTATATTCGAATGCCTGAACATATTTCCTCTGTCACTCAAAATTGAATAGAAATCTACAAATCTAGTGTAAAGACATTACACCAAATTTCTTCTGTCTAGCTCAAAGCTTTTTTGAGTTATGTTTGTTACAGACAGACGGGCATTTTCCAAAAATGTGTTTTTCGAACTCAGTGTTACTACACTGAGTTCGAAAAGGATAGTGGAGATAAAACGTGGAGATTCGTCAAAATCTCGAATTTGAATTTTTTTAACGGTTACTGTACGTATGAAAGAAAGTGTAAAAAAAAAAAAAGACTTGAAACAAGCTCTTATAGCCAAGTGTCCTCAGGTCCTTTTTTTCTAATAACAAATTCCCTTACAGATGAATAGCTAACCAGGCAGAAAAATATTTAGGTTTAGACCATATTTCATAGGTTAAATTCATTCATATATAAGGTTTCGGAGATTAAGGACCATCGAGTCCAGGTGCTCCGCCAAAACAATCATCACGTCGTGTCCTCAGTGGATTTCGTTGGAACTTTCCAATCTATTTACTATTCTAGTCCACTCTGAAGTTAACAAGCATACCGACATTTCATACTCACTTGATACATGTCAAATGTATTATATTTTATATGATTAGCATTCATAGGAAAGATCAGGTCGAAAACAATTTTGAACTGGTTATATTGGTGCATGTTATTTAATGAATCTTCACGCTGCAGATCGAATCGAGTTCAAAAGATATTTTTTTTTTGATGTTATATCTGTTTGTGAACATAATTCTAAAAGGTTTTAAGCTCAACGAATGAAATTTGATATATGAGTTTTAGACCAAACTTGTATATTTTTATCCAATTTTGTACTACACCCATTCAGAGGAATCCTATCTGCTTAGCTGTTCGAGTACAAATGAACTTGGTAACTGTAAAATACAAACATCTAGGTAAATAAAATTTGATACATAAGTTTAGAATCTAAAGTATAGATTCTTATAAAATTTTGAACAAATTCTATCCAAGGGTAGAACGTCTGTCGGTCTGTACTATTCATCCAAGCAAACACAATAATTTAAGATCACATACAGAATTTCATTAATTTGTGACTACAGTTAAGACTCCGAGTTAAATTTGGTCTGAATCGTTCTTTAAAAATGGCGTCCTAAATATATATTCGCACGATGGTTTCACTAAAAATGCTAAATTACGTCAAAGATGTGTATTTCGTGAGGCACTCGCGTCTTTACACCAGGTAAATGGAGGGCGGGGTGAATAAGATTTTTATTGAAAAGTATGCGAAAAATGTTCGGGAAGACTATTTCAACTCTTTATCTCTTCCCTTTGATCGAATTTTCCCACTGTTTTAAATAAATCTACATTTTTGGGTTTTAAAGCCATGCTCTAGACGCCGTTTTTCTAGTTCTATGCGTTTTCAAATTATCGAATCCACATGCACATGAGAAACTAAATCGACAGTTAGTCAATCACTTAGTGCATTTCACCCACTTGCCTAATAACATTTTTGGAGTAAATATCTTCATATGTACTAGCAACTTCTTGTTGACGGGTTTTATTTAAAATTTTAATAAAAATCTACAATCTTGGCGCAAAGACACATACTAAATTCCATTCGTCTGCACTTCATTCTGAATGTGGGGTTCGTTTTCACTGACAGGTAGGCAGATGTATTCCCAAGATTTGTTTTCCGATTTCGAAGAGGGCATTGTGTTAAGACAATCATTGATTTCCTTTTGGTGGCCTTTGTCCAAAATTGTAATGCAAATCTACAGTTTTGGCGTAAAGACACATACTAAATTCTATCCATCTATTTAATTACATTTGAAAGTTCGTGTTTACTGATATACACGATGTACTCCAAAAGTGTGTGTGTGTGTGTGTGTGTGTGTGTGTGTGTGTGTGTGTGTGTGTGTGTGTGTGTGTGTGTGTGTGTGTGTGTGTGTGTGTGTGTGTGTTCAGATATGGGATGTTTTAAAATTTAGCCGTTCATCTAAAATTCAAAGATAAATCTTTTGATTGCTGTGCTATTCTTTGTAAACCTTGTATACATGAAGAATCTTGTATGAGGGAAGAGAAAAAAAAATCAATCCGTCACTATCCTGCCACCTGTTCGTCAAAGCGACGCCCAAAGGATATTGTCGCCTTCAGATCCTCTCACCTGTCTTTGAGAACATAGCTGCAAGCACTTTTAATTCGTTCAAATCAATTAAAGATGGTTTCTCCCCCCCCCGAGTGTCTTGGAGAACAATGGGCAAGCAGAAGCGCTTTGTTCCTGAGGCATTTTTTAACGGAAGCCATATTTTCTCGGTCCCCTGGATTTCTATCCCTTCTGTCTTTTTCGAATTGTTTCTTCCGAACTTTCTTCGTCATCGTGCACCCATGCGTGTCGGGGTCACGGATGGGGGCACAACAAAGGAGGAGAGATGCCTCGCCCTTCGTTAGAAATCGTTTGGTAGCAGACGATCCAAGAAATTTAACAACGGATGTGGATAACAATGTGGGTTCTGGTTAATTGAGAAAATGTGATTTCCAATTCTTGAAACCCATGCGTTCTCTTTTTGTGTCCGAACCATCGATTGGCATAGATTGCTAAGAGGTGTTATTAAATTGGGAAGATTCTATTTCCTTATTGCTGAAGTTATTACAGAATTGGAGTTTATTTTTTGTGTTGCTCGGATGTGGCATGTTCAAGTCAGATGTGACGCATCTAAGCGATTCAGTATAACGAAGCCAAATATAGATTTGTTATATTTAGCTTTTGTTATTGGTTTGATCATATCCTAGATCCTATTTATTGTTAGACTGGCAATCCCTTGATTAATATTAAAAGCACGGTATTTATAAAATTGCTAATTTTTTTATTTTCAAACCGGAAAGTCATAAAAAAAAGTATTTTAAATTCAAATGTTAGCGCGAGCCATATAAAAAAAAGTTTAAATTTATGTAGATCAAACTCACACACATATGCAGACACACTCAAAGGTATGTCTCCTTTTATGAAAACTTACTTATTTTAGAAACATAGTATAATCAGCCGGAATGAAATTCACGAACGAGTACTCAGATATTCCTTTGCAATATCCGTTACACCAGCATTTCATGGCTCTTGCACGGGTCGTCTGATCACGGTTCAAAATTGCGAGGTCCATCCCAAAATATCTCTAGAGTTGATTTGAAACGGGACTAAACTAAACTAACTCGCCCCCCCCCCTCTGCTTTTTCGTGCTCTGTTAGTGCTAAAAAACAAAGTATGCGTTTTGAACATTTTCCAACCGATTTAAATCAAAATTTGGTACAACTATTTTTAATAATAAGATTTCTATACCAAATTTCATTAATTTAAATCATTGCATTTTTGAGTTATTTCAATTGCATGTATAAGAATGTGCAGACCGACAAACGGTCAACCGTTTGACAGATTTAATTTGATACTGATATACTTTTCCTTCTCAGATTCGGAAATCCTCTGCGCTTTTGCGCATGCGTAAGGAGACGTTCATTTCGTCAAAAAAGGGACTAAAGGACTGATGAAAAGAGGAGTAGTTTCTATTTAGCTATAAGGTGTTCTCGGATTATTCGCAGATTTAGCAAGGATAATAATTACACATATTTCTACGTAATATCCCTTAGCGAAGTAAAATGAGAAGTGCTACTCCTGAGATTTTGAAATAAATAGTACATTATAGATGCTAAAACTATGCACCAAATTTTATTTAATATTTTTCATTAATATGTTCGCTTGTAATCGGACGAGAAGTTTCTTCTAGATGGATTTCGTTCAAAATTTGATAGAAATCTACAAATTTGGATACCAAATTTTATCCATCTAGCTCAAAGGAGTTTTGAATTATCAAGTTCCGAAGGGTCCGAAGCGTGGGTATTCGTTAAAATCTCAACTTCGAATATTATGATGATTACAATACTTTCTGTATATCTCGTATATGAGAAAAAATTAAAATGTGAGATCGATAAATCAAAGACATTTTTAACTAGGAGGATGAAATTTGGTATATGGCTTCTGCATCAGATTTGCAGACATCTATCAAATTTTGAACAAAATTCCTTCAGAGGAAGTGTAAGTCCGAATATAAATTAACATAATTAAAAAGAGAAGAGAGCTAAATGGATAAAATTTGGTACACAGATTTAACATCCATAGGGTAGATATCTATTAAATTTTGAGCCAAATCCATCAAAGAGTTGATCGTCTGCCAGTCTGTATTTTTATAAAAAACGTGAACGAGATGACTTAAATATAGAAAATGTGGTTATAGCTATAGTAGTGTTTCGAATTTTAATTTCAATCAATCGGGAAAAAGGCAACCAAAATTCTAAGTCTGTTTTCTAGTACTTATGTATTAACCGCATCTCAGCGATTTTTCTCCAAGAATGTATTCTGATAGTTTTTTAATTATAGATCGCTAATTGCATACAGTTGATAATACGAATACATTTATTATAGAATATGCGAGAAAGTTTAGTGGAAACCACACCCACAAGTCGTGGTTTTGAAATTGGAAAATTTTTCCGCCTTTCTCTGTTTAGAAGTTAGCTAATAGACAACAATTAAAATGTTTTGTTAAATATTTTTATTTATGTATTTTAGTATATCTCTGGCCGTTATCCTGGCCTAGGGGTAGCGCGTCTTTCCCATGATCTAGGCGTCACGGGTTCGAGTACTGGTTCGGGCATGATTGTTCTCTTCCTTGTGTTCTCTCTGTGAGGAGCGTGAATGAGCCGCCCCCCCCCCTGTAAAAAATGGTTGTGCAGGAGAGTGCGTGTGTGCTATCTTCATATGAGCTAGAAGTCAGACTTCTGCCCTCGGGTGCTCAGGGGTCTTTACCCTCAGAAGCTACTGCGCAAAAATTTGGCTTAAAATAGTCGCACGATAAAAAAAAAAAAAAGTATATATCTGTAGCATGATCGCTGTCATGATTACGCCTATATTCTGTTAAATTAGAAAAACCCTTTTCTTCTAATTATCCTCTATAGTAGAGATGAAAGATCTACTTTGTGAGTAAATATGAGTCACATGTGAATCAAATAAGCATCACCGACAGTCAACGGATTAAAATGATCCAAACAATGTCGACATGCGCTTTCAAAATTTCAAATTCTTTTTTGAAATTAAACTCTTGTCTGAGGAAATATTCCAAATATCTTTGAGGATTGTCAAATGATTCACTTACTATAACTAAGCGGATTAAAATTTCCAATTCTTTCATTCCATATAAATTATTTTTAAACTAACACTTACAGACGTTATCTATTTTAGTTAACCGCTAAGCGCATCAACCTTTCAATCACCACTGAATGATTAGACGGCATTATATTTTTTTTCTTTTCTTTTTCTAATCTTCAAGCTTCACCTATAGAACTTAGAGAAGATAATTCCCGAATGAATAACAGCATCTCAAACCGTGCAGTGTATTTATAACCGCACTTGGAAATCAAAAGATGCGACACTTCACCGATTAACCGTTTGTCGAGGAGTGAGTAACCGATATCTCGCATCATTTCATTTTCACGCGTCGTTGGCGATGTCTGGCAATTGGCGAGTGTTTGATGATAACCTTCGACCTTTCTTTTTTAGTTGATCATTCAAGCGGTAAAATGTTACTCTGTTATTATTATTTTATATATATTTCAGAAACCTAGTTTTGTATTTGTGGGGCATTCCTTAACTTGCCGTTCGCATTGAAGGCTCCGTGTCGCAAGAAAATAATGAAGAATGTAGCACTCTCTGATAATGTTTGAAGGTTTAAAAAGTGGAAATTCATCAAAATTTCGGGTTGAAATTTTTTGACTATTGCTATACTTTTTCTATACTAAATATATGATAAAGTAACAGACGATTCAAGCCTAAAACATTACCACCTGTTTTACCACCATGTTTCGGATTTGAGTTTTTAATTTCCCTTACTTTTTTTTAACACCTTTAGTTTTCTGTATTCATAGAAATGCATATAAATTTTTCAAATTTATTACGGGGGACAGATTTGATTAAAAAAAATCTTAAAAGTAATCAAACTCTTACATTAGAGAATAAGAGAGGTCTTAAAATGTAATGTTTTACATATATCCTCATTTAAACGAAAATTTATTTTTATTTTTGATATAACATTCTCTAATAACTCCAATGCACCAACCAAGCGCCAACCCACTCGAAACGTAACACTCTCTAATAATGCCAGTGCGCCAGCCAAGCGCCAACCTCCTCGCCATTCCTAAGCACGGCAGTACGATGAAGGCTACAAGATTGTGAGCAAGAAAAACCTACCGATCTCCAGAATTAATTATGCTTGGCTGTAAATTTAAATGTTGGTTAAATGTAGAATTGTTGTTGCGTAATTGTAAGCTTGATGTATTGTATATTGGTTGTCTATTAAATTCTTTTAAATTGTTAGAGTCCATTTTCATGCATCATAATTAATTCTCGACGTCTGTAGGTTTTTCATACAGTTTTGCAGCTAGCATAGTATTGCCATACTTAGAATTGGCGAGGAGATTGGCGCACTGGCATTATTAGAGAGTGTAATGGTTCGAGGGGGGTTGGCGCTTGGTTGGCGCATTGGAATTATTAGAGAGTGTTACAAGAAGATTCTGAAAGAAATTCGAACCTTTAGTCTGAAACATTGTTGCATGATAATTCTTTTAGACTTCATTTGTCTATTTTTATTTTATTTCAAAAATTTATTCTTAATTTTGATAATGTGCCCATAAAAAATTATTTAAAAAATCGAAATATCTGTTAACATACAAGATGATTGATAAAACCCTTTTAAGCTTTTTAAATCCAAAATGGTTTCTCGTATAGCCAGTGACTTGAAAAAGGGTTCGTCCCAAAATTGAAAAATGCATCCTTAGGTTCCTTTCCTCCCGAATGGATTTTACAGAATTTTTTTTTATATTTTTCTTTTCTTTCCTTTCTTTGTTACTCAAAATTAAGCAATAAATTAATTAAATTAATTTATTGCTTAATTCAGAAAAACTGCCTGAGGATACAGGAGGGTACATTTTTCAATTTTAGACTAATCCTTTTTCCAGCCACGGCAAGTTCATAATTTTAATCGCACATGTCTTCTCCTCCAATTTCACAGATAACTCTATGAAGCTATTCCCTATATTTTATCATGGTATAAGGTATATTTTTCTAACTGGGTGCTTGCTGTAATCTCTTTATTTTTTATTTTTAGTAACTTTCTTATTTTGCCGCTAGGGCCGCTATAACCGTTTCCAATAAATTCAATAGATGAACGTTGCTTCTTTGACATTAGTAAACACCGTTTTTTTAAAAGGGGTTAAAAAGATTTTATCGCTCACCCTTCATATCTGGTAACTGCAATATTGAAAAGTATTGTTGTAAAAATATATTTTTAATAAATTAATTTTTGCATTTTTAATAAATTACTTTTTGCATTTTTAATAAATTACTTTTTAATAAAATGTTTAAAAATATATTTCTTTTAAAAATCATTAAAGTGAAAAGAATTGTGAAATCCATATAGAAATAAAATTCATACATTTGAGAAGTCAAATTTGTTTAATTAGTTTTAAAATAATTTTTGGTTGATAGTCCATAAACCCAAACATCAAAATTTGTTTTAATTTTTAATCCAAAAATCTAATTAATTTTTTTAATTAGCACTTTCTGCCCAATACTATGTCAAATTTTGTAATTCTAGGACCAGTTAATTGTTCTGCAGAACGTTTTGCACATTAGTTAATCAAACATGGTCTTGAAATAGCTTGACAATCTATAAAAATTACCATGGCTTCATTTATGATTGAATATTTCTGTTATTATTAATCTTAACTGTCATATCTGGTGTTGCTTGGTATGAAATTTTCTTATCTCTTATTGATAAAAAATTACTTATTCTTTTAATCGTCACTAAAATATTCCTTACATTTCAATAAAAAATAAAATTTGAGATATAAAAAAATACAGCATACAAACTGCATGTATATGATAGTAAAAGTATATTTAAAAACTAAAAATATATGATTAATATTTAAATATTATATGATTAAAATACTAAGTGTATTTAAAAATCGAAAGTATAAGATTAATCTTAAAAAGTATATGAAAAATGTGTAATATTTAAAAAAATATTATGAAAAAATAAATGTAATGTATGAGTTGAAGGTAATATAAAAATATATAACGTAACAAAAATATTTTATTTGCTGTATTATTAAGAATTAAATCCTCTAATCGTTTCCAATTTTATTTTCATATAAAATAAAAATATTAATTGTACCAAACGATTTCTAAATTTCTAACATTTAGAATAATTACAGATTATAACAAATTTTTATCTGAAAAAAGTGAACCTGATATTTTAAAAAATACCAAAACTAATTTTTCATTAGTTATTTGGGATTTATAAAAAACTAGCCGCCTTTGGCGACCAGCCGGTTCGCCAATCTTAATGTTCGTTAAAATTTTAATAATTAAATATTTTATGCAATTCCAACTTTAATAGATTCTTCAGCAAAATATTTCAAAACTTCAAATTTTGATAGTCATATAATTCACTCATAATATTATAAAGGCCTTCAGTCATAACGTGATATGTATCTCTCTAATTTTCTGTTACCCCTCGTAGAATGTATGCTTTAAATTAAAGTGTAAAGGATTAATCTGCAATTAATATAATAATATTTTTTACTGAAACAAAGCATTTTTTTTAATAATATGATTACTGATAATAGAGTCACTGAGAATTTAAACTTTATGGGCACTAAAGAATATCTTTCTTAATTTGTATATATCTCAAGAATTTGTCAACAAAATTTTCTCAGATTCATCATGAACGGATCGATTCATTAACAATGTTTCATTTTAAATGCATCAAACACTAAGAAAATAAAATGAATCGTTTAAAATAATCGGTCGAAAACAGATTTAAAAAAACTACTTAAAAAACGATGTACTTAAAACTATAAGCATATATCAAAAAATATATAATTAACATAAATACAATTTAATTACAAAAGCAAGCAACTAACCTAAAAATAATTTAAATCATTGAAAACAGGTTAAAAAAAACTACTTAAAAAACGATGTACTTAAAACTATAAGCATATACAAAAAATATATAACTAACATAAATACAATTTACTTACAAAAGCATACAACTAACCTAAAAGTAATTTAAATCGTCCGTTGATAATGGTTGCCATGCCAACAATCAGAAGACAGTGCGCATGCGTGAATTTTCTTCGCCTTTTACGGTAACGCAAATGCGTGAATTTTTCTACGCCAGTTGGGGTAACGCTATGCAGATTAGACATTTTTAATTTCCTTTATTCTGTGTTATTTTAATTCAAAAGTACTTCAGAATGAATCTGAAACATGGATTAATTAACAATGTTTAATTTTAAATGCATAAAACATTAAGAAAATAAACAGAATTGTTTGACATAATCCGCCGAAAAATCTTAACCCTAGCCTCATTACTGTTAGGAGAAAAAAAGAACTAAAACCTAAATCATTTGGCGTTGGGGAAAATGGAAGATTATTTTGGCGGAAAAGTTGGCGGTGGGGAAAATGGAAGATTTTTTTGGCGGGAAAGTTAGTTTTTAATTAATAATTAAAATTCTAATTAAAATTTCAAAAAACGGGACCCCAGGTGCACATTCCTGACCTCTAAGGTATACATGTACCAAATTTGGTAGCTGTATGTCAAATGACCTGGCCTGTAGAGCGCCAACACACACACACACACACATTGAGCTTTATTATAAGTATAGATGATATAAAATATATTTAAACATTGCGAGTGGCAACTCTGAGAAGGAAAAGCTTCACCGAAGTGATTTTTATGCTTCACAATATTTGTGGATAAAATACAGGGAAAATATGTATATTCAACACTTATTTCATCCTCAGAAATGTTAAGGAAAAATAAAAGAAGATCGCATGCAAAAATAAAGTATCTTAGGAGAATGGTTTTAGAATTTTATAAACAGTATCTGTCAGATATTTCAGTGATAATACATAAGTGAGAAATAAAAGATATAGTATTCCTTTCTCATGTGCAATCGTTTTATTAATTTGAAATTTTATTCAAATGTAGCCATAATGAATCAATCGATTAATCAATTTTTGATATTTTTTAATATTTCAGTGATGTAATGATATTGAAATATTATATTGAATTTTTTGAGAAATATTTTTTTTCAAGCTTTTGAAAGACTGTAATCTCTGTATATTTGTAATATTATAAGGCACACAAATGAGGAAAAAATACAGCACTTGTTTCGTAATATAAAAATATTTATTTTTGTTCGTATTCGAATCATTTTTTTTATTTCTAGCATCTCAACTCTAAAGGAGAATGTATTTTTTCCCTCTATTATTATGCAAACGATTATTTAAAAAAAATGTAAATGCATTCTGGTACAGTTGTAATTCTGTTAAGAAATCTTTTTATGAAAGTGAAGTTGTTTCAGAAAGAAAAGCTGCTTTTTTTAGTAAATAGTGTAGCTATTTTTTAATAAATAAATAATTTTGTTTTTTCATTTTATGTAGCTATTTTTCATTAAAATAATTTCAATTTTAAAGGCATCCGTTAGATTGATTTTTTGATATTATTTAGAGGATTCCAATAAATTAATGGCATATATAATTATTATAAACGACACTCTGTTTTTAAAATCTAATAACTGTGTTGTTTTTCTCCAAAGAAACTTCTATATTATGAAATACTTTTAGCAAATAACAAGGTCATCACGGTGTAATAAATTAGCATATAGTTGCCAAATAATAATTGAGTAATGGTGTGGCAAAAGTAAATGCATCTCGGAACGAATTCTACTTCTCGTCTTCCTCATTCTGTTGGCTTTAGGAAATTAAAAATAAACGCGCTAATGTTTTGTCTTCGTATCGCCCCCTCCGACTAACGCTGGAACAATTTAAGTGCAATTTACCTCTTCCGGCTTTGCACTTTAAAATTGATAGGAGGATAGGATTGCCATTATTGTCAAGCATTGTTATGAAATATTTTACTATTAAATAAATAAAACATAAAATAAGTAAAGAGGTAGTTTCTTTTCTTTTTTTTTATTCTAATGGAAAATATTTACATTTAAGCAATCTAAAAATACAGGCACGTTGAATAACAGAAAAAACCATCAGGAGTGATCACTCCAAAACTTTCTCACAAACTTTCTAATAAACTTGTCATGCAAGAGAAACCTTACATGGCATTGACATACAATAGTTACGAAATATTAACTTTTGGGGTGAATTTAGCATTTTTAATGAAACTATCGTGCCATCCTTGGCGAGTTATTTGGCGATTAATCCCTGGTATGCGTTAATAGTATTCAAATATCGAATTTTTGTTTTAGACACGTTTTCCTCTACAGATTAAAGCAAAAATTTGATACAAAACTGTACTTGAAGTCACAAAATCCCATGCCAAATTTGATATATTTAAATCACTGCGTTTTTTAACTATCGTGTTTACATGTTTCTGAAAGTACAGATCGACAGTTAACCAGTATTTGAATTTGGCTTAAAATTTGACAAGTGTCTGCAGTATGGATGTTAAATCTGTGTGCCAAATTTTATCTATCTAGCGATCTTCCTTTTGTAGTTATCGAGTTAACTTATATATGTTGTTCTCGAATATCAGGACAGACGAACTTCCTCTGAACAGATTTTACTCCAAATTTGATAGAAATCTGCAAATTTAGTGTAAAGACCACATACCAAATTTCAACCATCTAGCTCAAATTGTTTTGGGTTATCTTTGTCACAGACAGAGGGACATAGTGCAAAAATGTGTTTTTCGAATTCGGGCAGATCTAAAACGCGGAGATTCGCAAAATCTCGAGTTCGAATTTTTTTGACAGTTACTATTCTTTCTCTATACTACGTATTCGAGGAAATAAAAATGCAAGACTTTTTTTTTTTACTCCACTTACATTTTAAACTTTGATTTAACTTTCTAAATTATA